>NC_142517.1:77922500-78224861 GCF_057876585.1 Rhinolophus sinicus | reverse complement strand
TTCATTACGTCAACAATGAAAATTATGTTTGTCCATGCTCTCTGGAGTTGGTGGCTGGAGCATTTGAAAACAATATCCAGGCATTTTTCTTCTCACCCTGAGGAAAAAAAAAAACCTATGCGAGGATTATTTTTTTATTTTACAAATAGTCTGTTTTTTCCTCACCCTTTAGAGCTGAGAAACGCTGCATGTAATGAATGCTATTTGTACATAAAGGCAATTTTCAGAATGAGTATAACATCACTGCCTGTCTAGTCTTGAGAGAAATGGAATGTAAAGAAGATACAGAAATTCTCCAGATTACCCATATTTTGAAGTAAACAATATCTTTTCTGTGCATTTTCATGTTACGCCTTCTCCTGTCAGAACAGTGATAATTGCTTTGTTGGCTCTTCATATTCCCACCATTACCTATTAAGTATTCCTTATAAGAGGTGGCCAGTACTCCATTGTAAATCAAACTACAAGGTATGAGTTCCTGCAGGTCTGAGGAAAAAGGCTTCAGCAGCTTTTTTCCATTAACTCATTAACTTTTTGAGTTAAAATTTTCCTCTAAAATGGATCTTTCCTCAAAATGGCAGCCAGTGAAAGTAACTTTACACATATCCAGAAGGTTTGAAATAATGCCTCGAAAGTGTGTGGTTTTTCCTAAATTGTCAAGTGGATAGTTCAAAAGGGATCACATTTTGCCCCTGAAAAATGTTCTTAAAATCAACATTTTTCTTTCTTCAATGGGATTAAAAGAATAACAGAGCCAAGGATACCATATCAATTGTGTATCTTTTGCTCTTCAGTTTAAAGTACCTCCCCCAGTTATCTAAGCCCTGAGCTAACTCTAAATGGAAGACAAGAAGCAAAGAATAATGTGCTGTTTTAAATGTAGATGGAAAATAAGATGTTGAGACTAAATTTTAGAAAACTATATCAAGATATACTCATTCTACTCTCACATTTAAATAATGTTCACATTAAATAATTGTTCCAAAGGAACTGTCAAAATGAAACAGTCAGTCATAGCTTTCCCCAGCTGAGTTCTGACAACTATACAAATGTAAGGCTTTACAATGAAGCTATGAGAATTATTTTCTAAAAAACCATTTGCAAAACATGAGCAAAACCTTATTTCTATCTGATTATTGGCAGAAAAATGAACAAGTCCCACATTGTTGACTAACTTTCTATACAACATTGATTATGCAGGGCTACCCCAAGGACTGTAAACCATGCAGGACAAAATTGAGTTCTGAGGACCTATGCAGGATCACAAAGGTATAGTATAGGCATGATTGTTCTTAACATTTATCTTACTTTTCATCTACATCTGTGCTCATGGGAAATGTGGAACTCACCATGAAATGCATAAACTCTGCAAATCAGTGCTTAGAACTTCCTGGAGCCTTACTAGAAGTCAAAGAATTTAGCACTTTGCTTGTAAAGCCGGTTGCTCATTCCTGAGAGCTGGTATCATGTTAGAGCCAACACTGGTCTGGAGTAAAGAGAAAGGAATCAAAATCTTGCAATAATCTTTGAACCATAATCGTCAAAGTATGGTCCCCTGACCAGCACCACTAGTCTTATGTGGGATTTTGTCAGAAAGGCAATTTCTCAAACCCCGTCCACACCAACTCGATCAGAAACTCTGAGGTGGAGCCCCATATTTTCTTTCTAGCAAGCTCTCTGGTTGATTCTGCTGCATGTTAAAGTTTGAGAACTACCGCTCTGGAATAAGACCGAAAAAATCTTATTCCAGAAAGCTGGAAAGAGAACACGGTGGATATATGGCATCATCTATAGATCCCCAAATAGGAAGAAAGAGTCACTATCTAGTGTCTGAAACTGGACGTGCACTTTCATCATGAAATCAATCTGTTTTAATCTGATTGATTATACTTTCACTTATTGATCACCAGAGCTGATTCGGCTGACCTGACTGGGCAGGTGTGTGCTTTCTCCTTTATTTATTCTCTGCAGGCAGTCATTTATATGCTTAAAGGGAATGAACTTATCAAATAGAGAAAGACCATTCTTTGGTCAAGACATACACATGCCAGATTTCCTCTGCGGTTCTGTACCACATTCCTTAGGGACAAAGACCTGCTCCTGCACATGGAAAAGTTCTATTGTCTAGATCGTATAGATTTGGTCTCCAGCAATATTGTATAATAGAAAACAAACATGTGCATGGGAATCAGACAGACCTGATTTGAATCACAATTCTGTTATTTGTTAGCTGCATGACCTGGGGGAAGTCGTTTAGCTTCTTTAAATTTCAGTTTACGTATGAAGTGAAGACTCATTCCAACTTTTCAGGTTCATTTGAGGACTAGGGGCAATCTGTGTAAAGGTCTGGCCCTCAGAAGTCATTAGATCTTCCACCTTGTCTGATTTCCCTTTACTATTGTACCTGCTTCTTGCCAATATTATGACTTCTGGCTTCTTAATTTGTTTCTATATAGGTTGGTGAGAGGTTAAGAGCATGGGCTGCGCTGTCAGCCTATCTGGGTTGGAATCCCAGCTCTGAAATGCATCCTATGGTTTTTTCATGTGTACAGTGTGAAAAGGAATACAACCTACCTTTACACGTTGTTCTAAGAAGTAAATGAGTATAATGTACTTATCCAATGACTGACATACAGTAAGCATGTAATTAATGTTAGCTATTAGTATTATCCTCATTCCTCAACTCTGTTGTGACTTCACTTTTCTTGCTTGTGTCTTACACATAGCACTTTGGTGGGGGCAAAAAAAAATCTCTTCATTCAGCAAGTACTTTTGAGGATCTACTACGTAAAAGGATCTGAGCATGGAGAGATCCCTGCTTGAAGTTTCTGAGGCACACATTGGTGTTGACCACTTACTACTTCTCCAACATTCCTAATCTCTAAAATGAGTATAATAATTCCCTCTGTATCTATGTTAGAGTGTTTTTAAATAAAATGAAGTAATAAATGTGATTCCAAAAACTGAAATGAAAAGCTTCAAGGCCATGCACATATAATCAAACCATAAACACCTCCCCAGGTAGCATATCCTCAAAGTAGAGGAGTACAGCTACTGCTCCTCCTTTGCAAACACCCCCCCTCCCCCCCCAGCTCTCTATTTGGCTGCCTTAGTGGAGTCAGATGAGGGAGAAAAACAAATGATTTAACGAGTATGAAATAAACCAGGAAGACCAAATCCACAAGATTTTACTCTTTTTCAAAAACTTTAACTAAAGCTCTAGATGCTACTTTAAATATGTTATGTATTACCAAGGTTATTTTTTGGAAAGAATGTTTATCTACCACCAAGATTAAACTCTGGAAACAAGAACTTGGTTTTTGAACACTGAATGCCATATGAGCACCTGTATGCTGGGGTCAGTAAATGATATTTGAGTGTGTGTTGCGATCACTGAGTGACATTTGAGTGTCTGTGTGTTGGGGTCACTGAATGACATTCAAGTGCCCGTGTATTGGGGAAAGTGTGGGTCCCTGCCTGTTTCAGGCTGCAGGACTGCAGGTTACTGAAGATTCAGTTTAGAGACACAGAAGAGAAACCTGGCAGTGTCAGGGGCCCCGTCTCCCTCAGGGGTGATGATAGAGTCTTAAGTTTGTCTTGCTACTTTCAAAACCCATTACCATTGGGTCGCTGGGAATTCTCTGGACATCTGTGTGTCCATCAGGCTACACTCTTTCCTCTTATTTGTCATCTTTCATGACTGGACTTCTAATTCCTGACTTGTTCTCTCCTTTTCTGACAGCCTGCATAGTCCTTTTCTCTGTCTCTGTTCCTAGCAGTTGCTACCCAGGTCCTGTTCGATTACAAACTAGAATCATGAGCTGCTATTGGAAGATTCTTCTTTTGGGTCACTTCTGTCACTTTTCCCCAGTGGAATTTTACACCAGCCCAGAGCATGTATAAGTCTGTCTGAGTTTTCATTTTGAATTTTAGGTGGTTGACCACCCCCAGGGGACCTAGTGCCTGTGGGTTTTTACCCGTGCTTATTCTCAGCTTACTTCTCCTATGCTGTATTCTGCTGAGCAGTCTTAGAATCTCACAGCCTAGATCATGTAGGTCAAAATGGAATCTTTCAAAGAGAAAAGGAGTCATTTCAAACTTCCCAAGGCAGAAATTTAAGAAACCCAGGCCATTCAAAACATTAAACTTCTAAAAAGGCAAGCAAAAATGTTAATTAAATGCTTAATTTTTATTATAGTTATATTAATTTTAAGCAGTTTCAATTTATGCTATAGCATAATTTTATTTATGTGCATGGAGTGCCCTCTTGTATAATCAATTTATACAGAATATTTATACTCATTTTATTGGACTCCAAGCATAATTTTACTATTAAATATATGAAAAAATCTTTGGCTTGTTTTTATGACACCGTTGGCCTAAGCTAGGTTTACTTTTATGCCAAGTCTCTTGTCAAGAACGCAGCTTTCAATTTCAACATTGTTTCTATGGGAAAATACATACATATACTATCTCTTATGAACATCTGCTTGTTTACAATTTCAATAAAGCTAATGGACAGAGACCCAGGTTTTCTTATTTCTGTTGGAACTTCTTTTCCTACCTGTGTTTCCGTTTGGGGATAATAATTGAGATTATGTGGTGGTCAAGTCTTTTATTATGAATGAAGCACTAATTTCCTTGAAATTCAAAATTCTCAAGAAACTGAAGTTCTTAAAAAGTGCATGTATGAGTGTGGGGGTGGAGAAGTTTGTATGTATAAATCTATTACAACCAAAAACAAACAAACAAACAAACAATCTTTAATTAGCAAATGATTTCAATTTAAAACTATTGAAATAGAAAACAAAATTGATCTTACCCATATGTGTCTTTTATAATTAATACTTTATTCTTTCAGTGTATTATAATTCATAGCCGTGTTCAGAGATTTAGATTTTATTTGGCCAATGAAGCCTGAAAATCCTCTTCCTGGTCATCTGGAACAAGATGGAGTCTGACAGATGTAAATGTGGTACATCACATCCTCAACAGCGCAGGATACCTGGTGGCTGATAATGAAAGTAAGCTCTACCTGGGGCTGTAGGTAACATGCAAAGCAGTAGGAATTAGTGATAACGCTAGAAAGAATGTTGAGCAAAAAGTTGGGAGACCATCATTAACTTTGGTGAATCATAATGTCTCTGAAGTTCCATTAGCTTCCTTATTGTTGAGCTTTATTAATTTCCTATAAGAAATGCAAACAGCGTTTCTTCTACTTCATGTGTCAAACTACTTTAATATATTAACATTTTAACAAAAACAGTATAATTACAAGTGGAAAAGTATAATTACATGCATTGCAACTTTAAGTTTTCTACACTTGGTGAGAGAATAAGTGTTAAGCCTAACCATGCAGCCTTAGGTTAAGTCAGAAATCAATGTAACTTGCTAATTTAAAATGCCCATTTTCAGACTTTATATAATAAACTATATACATGATAGAATAATAAGATCTCATAAACAGCAAATACCTCACCATCTTTTGTTTGTTACTGAAAGCTTTTATTTTATGCCAGTTGTTCTTTGTCATTATATATTGTAAGATGCAAATTCTCACAACCATCTTTTTATACTAATGAAAACTCATATAAATTTAGAAACTATTTCATTTCATCCATGCAATGTTCATTTCAATTTGGGGTAAGCAAATGTTTTACATGCACAGTGAATCTCCTATAGTCCCATTTTAAGGTTGTCAAGTATTCTGATTTCAATCCTATTTGACCAATTTAAATTGCAATTTAAATGGTTAGATTCTACGATTAGATTTTAATTACCTTCAATTCTATCAGAGTGGGTTCCAACCCTTTGTAGCAAATTCATTTTCTGCTTAACCAAAGAGACAATACTCTTTAAATAGGCTTATCCCCCTGCTAGTACTTTTTCTGGAAAAACACAGTTTTAACACAGACTGTTGTTTATTTCCTCTCTTACTCCATGACAAATTAATGAATAAAATGAGTAACACACAAATACAAGGGAAAAACAAGCTAAGAAACATAACATTTACTTTCTGAAAGAATATGCTCACTATTTCTTTAATATTTGTGACTGAGTGACTTTATCATTTCAGCTAGAAACCCTAAATGTTCATAACAGTATGACTGCAAGTTTAAACCTTTCTTTGCATAGGTCATTTCAAATACAACGTTTCTCTAAAGAATATAATTGTATAATTAATGAAGTACATAGAGGAAAAGAAATTCTCATTAGGTGGCCTGTGTTTTCAAGCACAGTCCTATTTTTAAAAAAATCACAAAGAATCATCGGAAGTGTACACATTTACACATATAGAAATACATTGTACAAGATTTAGCAATAGAAAGCCTCATTCTTATTCTTGATTTAAGCTGTTACAAAGCATTTCTGGTCAAGTCATTAATTGCTTCATGCCACCAAGGACCCACTTAGTGCATTGAAGCAATAATCTTCTAAGTGGTCCCACTGGCCAGAAGAATTTCAGCTAGGTTCCAGAAGAAACTCATGATATCTTATGTAGGCATGCAGAAAGTCAGGCTTGTTGGAAGTGACTTTGTGACTGCATATGATAACATTGGGAATGCAAATATTGTCACATGTGACTAGGTGGTAAATGGAAAACATTTTACTTTTTCTTTTGAGGCTTGAGGCTTTTTTGCTGTAACCAGCGTCTAAGAGTGAAGGTGACTCTATCATGATGCTATAGTATCTTGGCAGAAAAGCTTCCCATTATTTGTACACCATTTTAATCAAATTCTAGTGAGGCAAGAGATTGCCAAGTTTCTTTAAATTGGATCTGTTGCCATTATAATGAAATCTGACAGACTCCTGGCTCATACTTTAAAAGAAAGTACTGTTTATCCTTGAATCAAATCATGAATAACCTAAAAAAAGTCAAATTGAATTTTTTGTGAGATTTGCAAATCTTACGTAAAACATGCAGATGTAAACAAAGAGTTGGCTTCTATGCCTGTCACTGACCAGTATTAGGGAAGGTACTGCATGCTAAAGTGGTTGACGGCTTCAGATTCAAACAAGTCTTGGTTATGTCATTTACTAGCTATATGACCTTAGACAAACTTCTTAATGTCCACATAGACTCAGTAATCACATCTATAAAACGGGTTGATTACATGTAGTTGTAGAGAGGATTTAATATGATCATCTAATATACGAGGTTGGACAATTAAGTACGTGAACTCATCCTACAAAAAGTGCTACATACCACATCGCTGACTATCACTATGGTCACCTTCGAATACTCCCTTTGGGAAGCTGTGCACCGATGCCAGTGCCTAGTGCATCCTTCAAAGCAATTTTGGAACTCTTTTTCTGGAACGGCCATCAGAGCTGTTGTTGTATTATCCTTGATGTCCTGAAAGTCATCAAAATGTCTTTCCTTCAATATTTCCTTTATCTTAGGGTAAAGAAAGAAGTCACTGGGGGCAAGATTGGGTGAGTAGGGAGGGTGTTCCAATACAGTTATTTGTTTACTGACTAAAAACTCCCTCACAGACAGTGCTGTGTGAGCTGGTGCATTGTCATGATGCAAGAGCCATGAATTGTTGGCAAAAAGTCCAGGTTGTCTAACTTTTTCACACAGCTTTTTCAGCACTTCCAACTGGTAAACTTGGTTAACTGTTTGTCCAGTTGGTACAAATTCATAATGCATAGTCCCTTTGGTATCAGAAAACAGTTAGCAACATTGTTGCAACAAGTTTGCGAACTTAATTGTCAGATCTTCGTAAATTCTCAGCATAGGGCTTAACACTTAGCATGTCCTCTGTATATTGGTACTGGTGAAGATGGTGTGTAGCTCTCAACTCAGACTGAAGTCCTTTGATAGCTTTCTCATTGTGCATGTTAAAGCAGTAGTCCAATCCTTCAATATCTGAACTATCTCACATCTGTGCTTTATTTTTAGTGCTGCCTTTCTGCAATTATATCAGACTGTATTCAAATGAGAAAAGATGTGTGAGAGAACATTGTAAATTCTAACACACTATAGAATTATCAGTTATTTTTAACATTTTATTGAAACTTCCCAGAACTATAGTAATTAATTAACTGGTATCTGCCATTAGTCACTACACATTCCAATCTATTCTTAACAGAGCTGCCAGAGGTACATTTTCTAGCATGTCTTTTCAGATTACTCCCTTCCTGAAATATGGTCTACGGCCCTTCAGCATGATGGACAACACTCTCCCAAAGTGAGCTATCTTCTCACTTTATAACCTTAACTTCCAATACTTCCACTCACATCCCACCAACACTCTGCGTGCTCTCCAACACTTCAGAAAGATGTCCTCCTCTAAATTTGTTTTAAGTTTGCCTTATAGAAGTAGTTAACTCTTTAAATATTGATTTAAATGTTTTTCATATGCTTTTTCTCTGTACTAAATGGTCAATTTCTCTTTCCACTCTTCAAATTCTGTCTTCCAAGGCCCTACTTAATTTATTTTTTCTGTTTAGCCTTCTTGAATGTCTCATGTGAGAATCAAACTCTCCCTGACCTGTTCATTTTTCAAACCATATCACCTTGGTTTGTCATTTACAACACAATCTGAGACGTCTGGAAGGCAAGGACTGGGTTGCCATTCTTCCTCTAGCCTCCACAATGCCTAGTGGAACATCTTTCACAAGGAAGCTGCTAAATCAGGAGAAGAAATATTAAGTCCTTTCTCTGTAGGTGCATTTGCTAATAATACTGAGCTGTAGTAAAGAAATAGAAGAATAAAAGAAAGAACAGCGGCTGGATAAAAAAAAAAAGAAAAACTTCCCAAGCCTAGAGGGGACAGAGTTTGGCTTTGATACTCCCTTCTCTTTTTTCATGTACTCCTCTTAGGCTGTACATTCTTTTGATACTTACTTTAACCAGAATTCACTAAAATAAAAATGTTAAGTGAAAGTCATGAATAAAAGACAGAGAGAGAAACAAAATTTCTCCCCAAACCAAGTGCCACTGCGGACTTGGACCCAAGTCTTTGTTCTGCTTTATTAAGACCTGTGACAAATCCCCTATCCATAGCAAGAACAAAAAAGCACATCCATAGCTCTCTGATTTCACCTTTTTTTTTCTTTGCCATTTTATAACAACTTGTATTAGCCTGACCAGGTCAGTTTGGTATTCAGAGTAAGGTGAAAATTCATCACAGAGAAAAATGACATTTTATCAATGGCCATTCTCCTTATTTTCTGCATCCTATCTCTATCCCAATATTTTATGGTTCTCTTTAGCCCTAAATTGTCTTTCTGGGTGAGATGCTGAAGATTAAAAGGCAGAGTTAGAAAATACTTTCTTGGCCTTCAACACAACCAAGGTGCAGGATTATCAATGTTTACACATCTATCAGTCAGGTAACATTGTGAGGACGGCTTTGGGCTTCTCAAATCTACTTTTATCCTTCATTTAAATCACAGGACACTCCTGTGAACTGTGTGGAAGAGGTAATGGAAAGGGTCTTTGGGGGACAGAGTGCTGATGGCTGTGGACAGAATGCTGTTATAAGATTTTGCCATACCTTTGGTGGAGTAACTAACTAGATAAATAACACTGGCCCTTTATGGATTTTAAAATCCAGCCAGAGCCATCCATCTTTCTAAATAAATGAATGAAACTGGTCAGCAACTACAGTTGCATTTTGCCCAGACTTATAGACAATGAAAAGTAGTTATCTTTTACTCTGAGGAATGCATGATCTTAATCCCTCCTGTTTTGAATCCCAATTTAAACATAAGAATAAATGGACTGAAGGAAAAACGAAAAAAATATGCACCATCAAATTAGCAATTGTGTTAAGCAAAACAAATAAATTTGTTCTTGGCCGATTGCCTGACTGACAAACTAAATCAGAGTGGAGAAAGAGTGGCCTTTTTTTCCACGTGTCAAAGTATTCTGGGCTCCTTGTTTCCTGAAACAGCCCTTCAATAATGGCTGTCAATCTCCTGACATCCCGTGAGTTTTACTTTGCATCAGATCAGGGTGAGGGATATATTGAGTGCTTTTGTTTCTGTGATCAACTCTTCTCCTTTCATTTAAAGGTGCATTAAACCCAGTTTACAAGGATATTCAAATCACACAGGTTTTCCTTTTAAAGTTTTCCACTTGACAGAACAGAGCAACGATATCATAGCTACGTTGCTATTTGTACTGAATCCACTGTTTCAGAAAGATATTGCCTGCAAAACTGCTGCTAGCTATAAAATGAATAATATATCAATGCTGAGCTGCAAGATACACACCAGATGTAGCCATGCTTTTCTGGAATCTATGCCCACTGTGAGAAACTGGCTCTGAGCTCTTTTAGCCTCATAAATAGGACTCTAATTAGCATGCTGATAAATACTTCAACAACCAGCAGACAGAGTAAGCATTCTGTGGTCTAATTTATACAATTCTTCCGACATTCTCTGGTAAGGAATGATAAACAATACTGCTGATACCAGGGATTCATGAAAGCAATGATAACATTAACCAAACTCTATTTACAAAATAATCTCATTACGCCTCAATCTTGACTATCCCTGCGATGATGAACAGGGATAGAACGCATAAATGCAATTTGTAGATACTCATCTCCCATAAACTTTTAGATTTTAGTTTCAGTTCCAGATTCCTTGTCCTCTTGTCCCTTTATTAAAACTCTTTACTAAAACCTGGACTATAGACTGATGTAAACTTTACTATAACTCTTTTCTGCCCACCCTTGCTGAGATATACTAAGCTTTTGCATATTCATGAATAAGTCCTTTTTGAATCCGATACAACAAGTCTATTTTATTGAAGTGTACGTATGTCAGGCTCTTTCAGGTTGCAAAAAATCAGAAGGGTATGCAGGTTTCTCTCCATAACATGAGTTTTTGGTCAGGATTCACACATTGGAGTCAGCAAGCATTGAAAAAAGTCCCAGCAGATACACAATCAGGGCTTGTGGAGAACTGAAACTCAGTAGGAATTCAAGCTGCTCTCGTGGTCTCATAATTTTAGTAATGAATTACAAACCCCACCCCCACCCCAAGTCTGTTTCACACTCTGTAATTCTTTCTCTACTTCTTCTTTTTTAATTAATTAATTAATTTGTTATTAAGGTAACGTGGGTTAATAACATTATATAAATTTCAGGTGTACAACATTACAATTTGATAGTTGTATATTATTGCATGCTCACCACCAAAAGTCTAGTTTCTGTCCATTACTGTATATTTGACCCTTTTTACCCATTTCACATTCTTCTGAGCCTCCTTTCCCTCTGGTATCTGTTTTCTCTACTTCTGTTTCTGCTGTTGATTGGAATCAGGCCACCTCCTGGCTTTTATTTATTCATGGTTATTCCTGTTTCACGGCTGCTATTTATTGCAAACTCTTCATGTGTCTTTTCTTCTGTACTACTATATCTTCTAAGTCTCTCTATTCTCTGTATTAGAGTTTCTCAGAAAACAGGATCTAATCAGGACAGATAATCATAGTCTTGCATAGAACACCCATAAGGAACACATGTTTAACTCTAGGCCACATATCACAGGCTGTGTAAGTCATTATACAGTCGAGTGCCTTTGGTTTGGGGGTTCTTCAACTATAACAAAGGTGGTGGTGTGACATGGTCCAAAGCATGGTGAGATATGCATTGGAATCAAGAATCTTTGGTTGTAGAGAAGTCACTTATTTCCATTTATGAGCATTGAATTCTGAGTAGGCAATTCTAGGAAATTGATGAAAAGTGATACAAAAGAAATAGGACAAGAGGTGAAGGGGGAGAAAATGTCTTGGGAAAGGATATTAAATTAATAACTTTCTCTCTGTTTATGTTTCATTGGAAACTGACAATAAGAAATATAACTTTCTAAGAAGAGCTCTTTTTATCTCTTGAAGAAACATAGGTATTAAATAAATTATCAACCAAATTGTTCACCAAAAATATAGCATATAATTGTTAAAATTAGAACTGTGCTTGCATGAGATTGACAATAAACTTTAGCTCATTTGGTTGTCCTGCCATTCTAGAGGTAGTCAGGTATAAGTACCCCAATATCCCCTAATTTAACAGTTGTAAGGGAATATAAGATCATCTTACCCAAATCTCTTATTCTCCCGTTGGAGAATAAGGCTAAATGAATGGTCAAGATCTCACAGATAATTATAGTCTAGGTGCTGTACAATAATATGAGGAACAAGTTTAATGGTGTAGGAAAACATTTTTACCCTAGATTCTGTGTTCTTCTAAAACTCTGTGAGCAGCACTTTTACATACACCTGGGGGAATCCTACCAATGTTGAGTGATTACTCCATCACCTAAAACACCCAATCAACAGATCAAAGAATGGCTATAGAATTCATTTGAGTTACTGACAAATGGCTGACATACCTATTTTCCTCCATATTTAAATATTCAAATTAATTTATTCCTCCATGTTGTTTATCACTTTAAAAAATGCCATTTTACATTTTTTCAAAGGATGGTGATCTTACTATTAATCACAGCATCAATATAATTCATAATTATTTTTTGTTTCTGGTTTTTGTTTTTTCATGGGCCACATTTGAAACTTTCCAAAGATAAATGCAAGGCTTAGGCCAAGAGTTAGCAGCACTGGTTGAGGATTTCACATCATCTGATTACCCTTTGTTATAGACATTATTATTTGTATAGTTTCAATTACAATCTTGTAATTTTTACCATCCATAGGGAATATGTCACACTAAGTGTGGGGACAGAGCCAGGAGTGCAGTTTCCAGGCTCTTGGCCTCACATGGACAGGTGCTGGCTCAGGTAGTAAATGGTCATCAACTGTGATTGGATGGCCATCAGCTGTGGCTAGTTGGCCGTCAGCTGTAACTAGTGAGCCACTGGCAACTAATATAACCTCTGTGGCTACGTTAGCAGAAAATGGGGGCTAGCAAGAAGATAGTGGCTGAGCTAGCAAGCGTGGAGTATGGATTGTGGATTCTGTGGCTCCTGCCTCCTGTGTCTCCAACCCAGCTGCCAGCAAGAATATAGTGGTATGACTCCCCTACCTATGGTTCTAGGAGTGGACGTGCAATATGTCCTCAGGTTACAGATGTCGGTAGGAAAGTTCAGTCTCCGGATCCGGGTGGTGAAAGTGGTGACACGCGGGCATACTCACCACCCTCCTCAAGTGTTGCCACAGCCCTGGCACATGGTTACAGTGTGACACCACTGCCTGCCAGGAGGGCAGAAGAAGACTGGTGGTGCCCTGAGAAACCCTGGCTGTGTCCACAATACTGCATTCACCTTCAGGCTCTTCGCACAAGGACCCTCGTGAAAGATGCTTGTCATGTAGATTGTGAGGTGAGACCCTGTAGGGGTAGAGTGTGGGGACAGAGTCCCAGAGAGCACTTTCCAGGCTCTCGGCCTCACGTGGAAAAGTGCTGGCTCGGGTAGTAGATGGCCGTCAGCTGTGGCTAGTTGGCTGTCAGCTGTAACCACTTAGTCAATTAGTCACTAATATAACTGCCGTGGCTGCGTTGGTTGGTCAATTGGTTGGTTGGCAGGCAGAGAAGCAGACAGCAGGTTGCAGGTCATGTGGATCCAGCCTCTAGTGAGACTATAGTGGTATGACTCCCCTACCTATGGCTCCGTGGGTGTTCCTTTTTGGCCTAGCCACATCCTGCATTCTTATGTGGGGAGCGGACTAGAGATCCCGCAGGCCGCCTCGCCTGACAAATGGTGCAGTGATCAGGGCACTAAGCCAGCCATTTAGAGCACAAGAAATCAAATCAAGCTGAGAAATCCTGGAGTACAAATTACATTGATTTAGGTACTTTCCCGGTACCCAGCTTAAGTGATAGATGTCTTACTCTCTCAAGTTCACCCTTTTCTCATCCCTATAGCAGCTCAGTTTTCTATTAGACTCTGGGTCCTTGAAAAATCAAAGCCAGCCTTTCTACCTATTTTGAGGGCATGATCATAGAGCGAAGATAAAATCATTCTCAATATCACTTCCTCATGCCCAAGGTGGGCAGAGGAGAACAGGGCTTTAATGATAGAAAAGCAATAGTTGAATCTTGTTGCCAAGAAAATAAAAGAATATAAACCTGTTGGAAAATAAAACAAAAAATCCCTCATCCATCAAATGACTACTGCAGCCAGCAACAGAGTTTAAAGTGTTTCTTAGAGCTATACTAAGTTGGCAACAGTAAATTCCTAGATTCAAATATACTGTTGGTATTCAGAGTCTCAGAATAATCCTCAAGTCTCAGCTTTGCTCCACTTATGTTCATATTTTCAGTAAGTTATGGTCAACAAACACCTAATATGTTTTGACCATCAAACTTTATGCAATTGGTAATGATCCTTTCAGAATGGTTTCTGTGGCCAATGAAGCTTTCGCCCATAAACCGTAGACTCAGGAAGAAAACAGGGAATGACCAAGGTACTTTGTGTTTGCATTTGTATTCATTTGTATACAGATCCATAATTCCTAATGGTGCATCCTTTCATTTTCTAAATGTCACTCTTAAATGCTACAGTAATGTATATGGTTCTGAATAACCCAAGGATTTAAAAATACAACTCCTATCCTTGTCATATTTAGGAATATGATTATATCAACGTTAGCCAGTTAAGAACAAAGACATGGGGTTTAGAAAGTCCCAAAGCTAGAAATCCCCCTACCCCTACACTTAAACGAGAAGACTGACATTCAGCAGGTGGAGCACTGCTCATCAGTGGGTAGTTCAGTAAAACAGTCCTTATCAGGGAAGTCAAAGATTTGATAATGGTCAGTGGAGCCTAACCAGGGGAACCTAGAAGGCAAGAAGGTATTGCTTACAAACCAGGGTTCATGAACAGGAATCCAGCCTCAGGAAGATGGAGCTTAGCTGGAAGGATTGTTCAAAGTGAGTGGGGGCAGAAGAGTGGATTGGGGTAAATGTAGCAATAATAACACCAGTAACAATGATAGCTGGCATGGTTAAAGCTCTTACTATTTACCAGGTGCTTTGTTAAACACTCTTCCACAAACTAGCTCAGTTAATCATTAAAGTAATTCTGTAGTTATTGTTATTCCCATTCTAAAAAATAAGGACGTAGAGGTCTAGAAAAGGGACTTGCCCAAATTCCCACTGCGTGTTTGCATTTTTATCTACTGTTTAAGATATTCCTATTTGCCCGTTGGATCCTTCTCTACTTTGCTCTTTGCCCTAAGGGGACACAAGGAGGAGGTTAGAAAGGGGTTAGAGAAAGGGAGGGAGGAAAGTGAGGTCAAAGTATTTATTCCTGCAGGTCCCTCATGTCAGCCTTCCTGTGTCCCTTTTCTCACTGAGTACCTAATACTGGAGCACGTGATGGGACACAGTCTCTAGGCAATGTGAGATGCCCAGTTGTCATACTCTTGTAAGAGTTCAGAGAGAGCTGAACAACAAAGGGTGCAGAAACCAAGAATGTGGGACAAGAGCTTAGATCTCCTTTGCTGGTGATCGCAGAGCTGGGTAGGCTGGATCGGCCTGCATGTGGAGTCAACTGGCTTCATCTGCGAGGCCAGGAGAGCACCATGGACTCAAGCAAGGATCATTCACAATTATCCTTCTCCTGACATTGTGAGAGTTAGACTTGCTACTCAGTAAAGTCTACTCGAAGTCACATTTTCTCTTATTATTTTTATTTTTATCTAATTGTTATTATGCTATCATGATACAGTGGGACTTCCCACTGAAATAAGGTAAATCTAGTTGCCCTCCCTGCTCTAAGAGTAAAATTTTAATGTCAGTAGAGGTAAGACAGCACAAAACTGCCAAAGAGGCAGGCTAGCTCCCAGGCCTGTAAAATTTGAGAGTAGACCAGTGAAATATATTAGCACAGATTTTTAAAAAATGAACGAATCTATCAAAAGAGAGAACTACCAGCCTTCAAGACAAAAAAGAAGGAGAGTAAGATATGTAATGGGGACTAGACCCATGCTGGCAATCTGGTGAGTAAAAACGACATTTGGCCAATTAATTTGACTATTCCTACCTCTTTTGTCAAGATCCACCTTACTATAATATGGTGGTTTTATATGAATAGCCAATTTTTCCATTGTATTCTCATCTAGGAACTTTTTAATTATAATTGGGTATCTCATATATTTTGTCTTCAGGGAGATAATGTGCCAGCTAGAATTGAGAAACTGAATCAAGCTGATCTTATACTAAAATAAATCAGTGGTCACTCTGGTTTTATCAGTTTAGTGTGTTAAGTTAATGTGGGTCTGCGTCTGAGCGACAAATCACTCTATGCATGCTGACAATTAAGGCTTTACCCTCTTCAGAATGAATGGCTAGATGCTGTACCATGGGAAAATGGTGAAGCTAATCTCATCCTGCAAGGCATTTTGAGGGAACAAGCTGGCCTACCACAGGGGACCCCTCCCCCTACAGTCATCTGGGTTTTTAGTTGATTATTTATTTTTTACGAAGGTATTAAGTATCCCTACAGTGTCAGGCACTTTGCTTGTGCTGGTGACTTGATGATCAAGACACAGTTCTGGCCCTCAAAGACTGTAGTCTAGTGAGGTCCCAGGAAGTAAGGCCTCGTCTGGCCTAACTTCTATCTGACAGATGGCAAACACTGAGGGCAATTTAGATAGATGAGATGGTCTGGGAGCCTGTCTGGATAAGTTGCAAAGACAAGAGGAATAGTTCTTGGTTCAAAAAACAAAAAAACGAAAACAAAAAAAATCTTGGTTGACAAGCTCCTGTCAATGACTAGAGTATATACAGTTTTGTAGGATCTCGGATTCACCCCTTCCTGTTCCCTTAGACTGGAATCTTCAGAACTTACTAGGTTTCCTGGACTACCCTCAGCTGAGACTGGGACTTAATTCCCACCTTTCTCTTTGTTACTGCCAAGCATTAGCCTTGCCTGCTTCTCTACTCAGTTCAGAGTAGATCCACATGTATGCTTTTTCCTGGAGGTGAGGCCAGATAATATTCTAAACTTACTGTCCACTATTGTCTTATGAGTGTTATGGAAAAATTAAAAATCAATTCTTTTCCTTAATGATTGCATTTGTTAATTCATCCATTTGCTCAATCTATATTCTCTGAACAAGTGCTGTATGCAAGGCCCACAAGTCCTTTCCCTTGATTGCTTTATTCTACAAAAAGAAATAAGCCACATATTATAATCGTGCAAGATATTTATACAGATTCTTTGTAGGAACATTGGGGCATTCGTGACTTTGCGGAACAGGTGGTATTGAGACAGATATTGAAAAATAAAATATGCTTTTACTGGCAGAAACAGTAAGGAATCAGGAAAAGGCAATTGTAATAACAGGAAGGATTAAAGAATGCTGTTTATGAAATCCAATTGAACTCTGATCCTAGCTCTGCCAATTATCATATATGTGGTCTTGGAAAAGTCAATTTATCTCTTTCAAGCTTCCATTTTCCTCATGAGCAAAATGGGATAAAAATACCCACTTTCACATGGTTGTGGGATTATGTGTAATAATATACGGTTAAAGTTTCCTGTAACCTTTAAGTGCTGTCTATGTACTGGTGGGATTTTGTTCACACACAGCTAGTGAAAGTAAAACTCAGAGGAGTTATGAGATGTATTCTAGAAATTGCAGGTGTTTTGGTCATGAATGCTGTTTAGATATTTATGCCATTTCTCATCTGAGTGACCTTGGAAAGTGACTTACAAGTTCTCTCTCTCTCTCTTGTTTTTTTTTTTTTTTTTTCAATTACTCAGCTGGAAAACGGGAATGCAATTTTCTACTTACCTGTGTTACAGAGACACTGTGATTACTAAAATTAGATGATATTATAAAATGCAATGAGCATTTGGAAGTGAAGAGCTAATGTAAGTAAGTTCACTAAATACATTTTTCAGCAAGGAAATAACATTGTAAAGAGGTATCTTTTAATGTGCTACTGTTCTACTTTTACTGGGAAAATGTGAAATGTTTGACGAAGCTCTTGCAATGGTGACAGACTATGTAAATGCATCAAAATTGGATATATATTAGGTGACTCTCTCCTTTTGAAAATTAATTGTCAGCTTGGTTTTGTATAATTGCAGTATTCCAGTAGTTGATTTTGGTTAATTACCATCAGAGCCATTTGGGGGTTTGGGTATGAATTTCATTTTAGTAAACAACATCAGCCTAATTTGTGAATGACTTTCATTTCAAAACTGAATTCCTAATGTAAATGTCTGAAAGAAGCCTCTATAAAACCCAACAGCATGCACAGATTTTATGTCTTCATAATGTAAACACAGCCTAAAATTGCAATAAATACATAAACACAAGATTTTTGGAACAATCATTTGTAAATGATCATGCAATTCCTAATGCTTCATCCCTTTGTTTTCCAAATGCTGCCTTTAAACTCTGCTTATCTATTTCTCTGACAGTTGGGGTATTGTGTGACACCTACACAAGTATTTTCTTCAATATTGCCATTATGAGCAACATCGGAATATATACAAAATGCTAGGAGCAATGCTAATTTGAATGGCTTCTGAGCCAACATCAACATAGCTGACAACATGACATTATGTGTACCAAACCTAATCACTTTAGTAATAGGATGCCTCAGTAAATCTGGAACATTAACATACAGTTGAATCAACTTAGCACTGCCTCATGCTGCAATATATTGACACAGAAACACGCAGGTTTAGGAGCAGAACAGTTCAGGCATAAATACGTAGACTGTATTGATAATTTATTTATAATTTGTAATGTGGCTATCTATCAGTCATAAATTCTGCTACTATGGTGGCCCTCTTTTTCACTCTTACTACATCAAAGGTTTTGTAAATGCTATTTCAAAATCACATGTGTCCATTTTGAAAAAGGTGGTTTGCCTTCTTTATGACATGGAGACATATACCCTCACCTTAGAAAATATTATCAATCCAATTTTAAATTTATAAAACAAATTAACTAGGTGATAATCATTTCCTTTCTAGAATGATTATTTTTATGGAAAAGAAAATACCTGTCAGACTCAAAGTTCCTTTGGAGATATATATATACATGGAGATAAATAAATAAATATATACATATATATGTGTATATATATGATAAGATGATATACATATACATATATATGTATATATATATACATATATATGTGTATATATATATATATATATGATAAGATTTATGTATGTGTTCAGAAAAATAAAATCGTTTACACCAGCAATCTTCCAATCCATCTGGTGTCACTAAATGGCATACAATATACCCACCTAGAATTCCTGCATATCTAAAATAATTTGTCTTTCCTACTTTGCTCAAGCTGTCAATGGATGAACAGACACACATGTATTAGTACTGAAATAGATAATTATAATAAAATGCAAGATGGTAAGTCACAACTGTGGTACTGGCAAAGGATTTGCTGGTAATATTCTGGTTCTTGGATCGAAAGAGCAACCAAATAAAAACCAAATGAGTACATGTTTCTTTAATGTAGTAAATATTTCTTTTAAAAAATGTAATAAGATAGAGTTCACTAAATGTATTTTGGGGACAAAGTTATCTCTTACATAATTTTTCTGCTGTTTTGATAATTGTCAGCAGATAGTAGTAAGTAAGTATTACTTTGATGGTGAACACTGGGAGAAAAAAACGGTACAATTAGCAACATAAAATTAGGTAGTGTTATATTCAGGCAAGTAATAGGTTGTTCTCAAATGAGGAAGAAGACTAGGGATGGGAGGGCTTTCTCATATGCAGTCACAAACCATGCACGATTCTAGTTTTCTAGACGGCAGGCAGAATCAGGGACAGATTATAGGAAAGAAGACATTTATTTATAAACATTGGCAGATTGGCAATAGAAGGGATTGGCTCCACCATTGAGAACCTTCAGTATCTCAGTGTGGTGGGTTTTATCGTTACGGCAAAGGGTGAATTTCAGATTCTGATAGTTTGTCATTTTAGAAAGCAAGCTCTGGGACACAATTTTCTTCTGAAGTACATGCATAATTTCCACTGCCATTCTCTTACAATAGGAGAATTTCCTCTAGTTAGGAAATTCATATGAAGTAATGGCCAGTGTAATCTTTTAGAGAGGTATGAGGTGTGATCAAAAGATACACCCCTCATCAAAAGAATGTTTAAATTAAATATATATATATATGTATATATATATATATATATATATATATATACACATATATATATATATATATATGTTGAATATATATATATTGAACACATTTATCCCATCATTCTTGCCACTTTCTGAAGCATTTCTGGAAATCCTCTTTTGTGAGTTTCTTTACTTCATACTCCATCATAACAACGCTTTGTGTCACACATTGCTTCTGGTACAGCAGTTTCTGTCATAAAAACATTACATAATAAAAATATTACAACGTGTCCTTATCCACCTTATTCACCAGATCTGGCACCGTGTGACTTCTGGCTCTTCCTCAAAGCCAAAATAAACATGAAAGATAAATGTTTTGAATCAATCAGGGCATCAAGGTAGCCATGACAGCACAACTAAAGACACTCACGAAAGAGGATTTCCAGAACTGCTTCAGAAAGTGGCAAGAATGATGGAATAAGTGTGTTCAAAGCAAGGGGGTGTATTTTGAGGGAGATTAATGGCAATGTGTCTTTTACTATAATAAATTTTTTAATTTATACATTCACTGTATCTTTTGATTACGCCTCCTAAAAACCATTATGTGATATGCCCTTTAATACTCCACTGCACATTTTATTATTTGGAACTTGGAATTCAATGACTCTTGGAGTTGAGTCCTTTTCTTTGAAGGTCCTTACTGCCACTCTTGGTGTTTGAATGGTTATATTAATGATAATTCATCCCCTTTACATGATGATGTTAATAGCAGAGCAAGCCAGGAAACAAAGTTCAAGATGTCTCTATTTCAACAGTATGCAAATAATTTTATATATAATGAACTCTCTATATATTACGCTTTTTATCCCCTCCCTTCATGATTTTCTGCCCATTCATAAAGAAAAAGTAAAATACTGGAAAGAATGAATGTTGAATCCAATTTGATCCTTAAAAAATTAAATTGCTCAAAGTGGAGAATAAAGATGAAAATGTTCAAGGCCTTTGCTTACATATTTGGTGAAATAGTGTAAATAGAGCAGGGAATTCCAGCCTGATTGAAAAAGTATGAATTATATTGGAGGATTTACAATTGTTTCTTGAAATTTCTTTATAGTGAGTTAACATAGTTCATACTAAAGCATCCACTTTTATCTCTCATGGATAATAAATGTTAAATGGTTTAAGATCCAAATGGGCTTTTTTCACAGTCCAAATTCACTGCAATATTCAATTACCACTGCTTAATTTTATATTGACGGGAGAAAGGAGAGGAAGATGAAGCTCTTTAGAACAAAATTCCGTTGGCCACTACTAATGACCTTTGTATTTAAAAAGCAGTCAGTGATAACATGACTTTCTTCCTCTGTTCTATTTTTGTATTTTAGTTCTTTGGGAGGAAAGGGCATTAAAAAATTGACACACTATCAAGAAATGATGCAATGAAAATTAAATGGCATGAACTTTGTGAGGAGATAAAGGAAAACTATAATATGGTCTATGGAGGGCCTCCCAAACTTGATTTGTGTGTCAAATAGGAATGAATGGATTTTGGTGATATTTAGCTCTGTAGTAGTAATCACTAGAAATGTTAACATCAATAACTTATTACTTCATAAACTACATTTGAAAAAACAATCTGTGACAATATTACTTTGGCTGTTATTCAAATGAACAGGAACAAATGAGGTTTTTAGGTAGTTATTTTTTTTCTTACTCAAATCAAGCAAAATCTCATTAAGAAATGATTCCACCAAAATGAGCTTCTTCAATTAAAAATAACTTAGATTGGAGATAATCTATTTGACAAAAAGGGTATGTTCTATTTGCACTTATTTATCGTATAAAACAAAAGTCAATTTTCTGTGAAGGGTCCTTCACTCATAACATAGACAGATTAAACCTAATGAAGGAAACACTTTGTCCTGACAAGAGGCTCTATCATCAAACAAGGAAGTAGGTTAGTAAAACCTAAATCTATGTGATTAAGAAAAAGAAAAGAATTTTCTGCTCATCCCATAAATGTATTTTTTTAAAATATAACTACAATTTTGCTTTCAATTATCTACAAGTCAATTAGAAAAACTAATATACTACATTAAATCAAATACAGTTATAGAGCATCTCAGTGGATTAAATCAAGTACAGGAAGCTGGGGAATTATATAATCTCAGTTTTGACCAATTATCTGTGGTCTCTTGGCAGTTACATTGGTCCTTGTGGCAGAATCTTTATCTGTGAGAGGAGTTTCTCTACCTCCCATCTCCAGCTGCTGCTACTTGGAAAATGATAAATATCCTTTTCTCAATAAGTATATCTTAATTTTATTATAATAAATTATGCTGGTACCTGTGTTGAGGGATATTGGGAGTAGTTTTCTTGTAATATGTTAAGCTTTGGTATCAAGATTATGCTGGCTTCATAAAATGAGTTGGGAATTTTTGTTCTCTGCTTCTCTTTTTAACAAAAATTTGGATAAATCAGTACAGCCATGTGCTGTGTAACGATGTTTCAATCAATGACAAACCGTATATACAATGGTGATCTCATAAGAATATACTGGAGCTGAAAAATTCCTATTGCATAGTGATGTCATAGCTGTGGTAATGTCATAGTGCAACACATTACTCACATGTTTGTGGTGATACTGGTGTAAACAAGCCTATTGCACTGCCAGTCGTATAAAAGTATAACACATATAATTATGTACAGTACATAATACTTGATAATGATAATAAATGACTATGTTACTGATTTACATATTTACTATACGTTTTATCATTATTTTAGAGAGTAGTCTTTCTATGTATAAAAAAATTTCTGTAAAACAGTATGCAGTGTTATGCCGGCAGTAGCCTCATATATCTCATGTTTACCTCATCCTTGGATTGCATCATTTTTCTCTTGCGCTTGATATTATATATAGCCTAAGTATGTAGTAGGCTATAGCATCTGGGTTTGTGTAAGTACACTCTATGATATATGCCTAAGATGCATTTCTCAGAACATATCCCTATAGTTAAGTGCCACATGACTACATTATCTTTTCCCTTAAATGTCTGATAAAATTCAACAGTGAAACCAACCCGGTTTGAAGTTTTCTTTTGGGAAAGGTTTATCTTGTTATAAATTCAATTTTTAAAGAAAATTTTAAAGGAATATAGGGTTATTCAGACACTGTTTCTTCTTATTTCAATTTTGTTAAGTGTGTTTTTCAAGTAATTTTCTATTTAATCTAAGTTATCAAAGTTATTGTCATAATTGATCATAATCTCTTATCTGTGTACTGCTTATAATACCTAAAGTGATATCCTGTTTTTGGTTTTGATAGTGGTAATTTTTGTTTTATTTTTTCCTTGTTAATGTTGTGAAGAATTTATCTGTAATATACAGCAGTGACTATAATTAATAATACTGTATTGCTAAGAAAGTAGATCTTAAAGGTTTTCATCACAAAAAAGTTTTATAACTATGTATGGTGATGGGTAAAAATGTTTATCAATTTTATAACTATTTGCTAAGAACCAACTTTTTACTTTTTACATTTTCTGTATTTTTCTTTTCTATTTATTTGAGTTCTGTTCTCATCTTTACTTCTTTCCTCTCATGTAATTTGGTTTCAATTTGTTATTTTTATAGATTCTTAATGTGAAATATTAGACAATATAAAATCTTTCTAATACAGACATTTAAAACTACAAATTTCCTTCTAAATTCTTTTTAGTTGATATGTTTTCATTATCTTTCAACTTGAAATTTTCTCTAATTTTCCTTGCGATTTCTGCTTTGGTGTATGGGTTATTTAGAAGTGTATTAATTAAGTTTCAAATAATTTGGGGATAGTTTTCTACATATCTCATTGATTTCGATTAAGTATCTCATTTTAATGGTCAAATAACATACTCTATGACTTAAGTCTTTTGAACTGTATTGAAACTAATTTTATTGCCCTGCATAGGGATTATCTTGGTAAATGTTCCGTGAGCACTTATATATTTTGGAAATTCTGGGTGCAGTATCTCTTAAATGTCAGTTAAGACAGAGTGATAGTGTTCAAGCAGTCTATATACTTAGTGATTTAATATTGCTTTTTTTTTTTACTTTTTCTATCCATCACTGAGAAGATGTGTGAAAATTTCCAACTACATTGTGTATTTGTTTACTTCTCTCTTTTGTTTGTTTCTGCTTCATTGACTTAAAAATTATTTTACTAGATGCATATATTTTTAGGATTTCTGTCTTCCTCATAAATTGTCTCTTTTATCATTATCAAATATCCCTCTTTATCTATTGTAATACTCATTGACTATTGTTAATATAGCCATTCCAGCTTTCTTAAGCTTAGTGTTTTCATAATCTACTTTCTTCCCCTCTTCCTTTAACTTTCAGTCTATATGTCTTTTTATATGAAGTGTACCATTTGAAGACACTATTCAGTTGAGTTTTGCTTTTTATCCAGATTGATATCTCTGCCTATTAATTGTAGTGCTTAGTCAATTTACAGTTAATGTAATACTTATTAATGTGGTTGGGCTTATGTCTGTGATTTTGCTATTTCTTTCCCATTTGTCCTTTTTGCTTTTAAATTTTTCTCTTTATTCCTTTCGTGACTTCTTTGAGATTAATTCAATATTTTTAGCATTAGATTTTGTTTTATCAATCACATAAATATGGACAGATAATTTTTGACGAAGAAGCAAAAAACATACAATGGAGAAAAGACAGCCTCTTCAATAAATGGTGCTGGGAGAATTGGATAGCCACGTGCAAAAGAATGAAACTGGACTGCTATCTGTCACCATGTAGCAAAATTAATTCAAAATGGATCAAAGACGTAAGCATAAGACCTGAAACAATGAACTGCATAGAAGAAAACATAGGTACCAAACTTATGGACCTTGGGTTCAAAGAGCATTTTATGAATTTGACTCCAAAGGCAATGGAAGTAAAAGCTAAAATAAATGAATGGGACTATATCAAACTTAAAAGCTTCTGCACAGCAAAAGAAACCATTGACAAAATAAAGAGGCAACCAACTGAATGGGAGAAGGTTTTTGCAAACAATGCCTCTGATAAGGGGCTAACATCCAAAATATAAAAGGAACTCATACAACTCAACAACAACAAAACTAACAACCCGATTGAAAAATGGGCAGATGACCTGAAGAGACATTTCTCCAAAGAGGACATACAAATGGCAAATAGAAATATGAAAAAATGCTCAATGTCACTAATCATCAGATAAATGCATATAAAAACCACAATGAGGTATCACCTCACACCAGTTAGAATGGCTATCATCAACAAGACAAATATTAACACGTGTTGGAGAGGCTGTGGAGAAAAAGGAACCCTCATACACTGTTGGTGGGAATGCAGACTGGTGCAGCCACTGTGGAAGGCAATGTGGAGGTTCCTCAAAAAATTACAAGTAGAATTACTGTATGACCCAGCAATCCCTCTCCTGGATATCTACCCCAAAAATTTGAGAACATTTATCCATAAAGACAAGTGTGCTCCAATGTTCATTGCAGCTTTATTTACGGTGGCCAAGACATAGAAACAATCAAAATGTCCTTCGATAGATGAATGGATAAAGAAGTTGTGATATATATACACAATGGAATACTATTCGGTGGTAAGAAAAGATGAAATAGGACCATTTGTGACAACATGGATGGATCTTGAGAATATAATGCTAAGCGAAATAAGTCAGACAGAAAAAGCAGAGAACCATATGATTTCACTGGTAGGTGGTATATAAACCAAAAACAACAAAAGAGCAAGACAAACAAATGAGAAGCAAAAACTCATAGACACAGACAATAGTTTAGTGGTTACCAGAGGGTAAAGGAGTAAGGGGGGTGGTAGATGAGGGTAAAGGGGATCAAATATATGATGATGAAGGACAACTGACTCTGGCTGGTGAACACACAATGTGATTTATAGATGATGTAATACAGAATTGTACACCTGAAATCTATGTAACTTTACTAACAATTGTCATCCCAATAACCTTTAATTGAAAAAAAAATGTTTTATCTATTTTCAGTCTTTTTTTAGCTATACATCTTTTTTGTAGTTGTTGTTGCTCAAAGCCTAACAATATGCAACTTAACTAATCAAAGTCTATGTAAATTTAATATTGCATAACTTTCCACTTTCCATTTTCACTTCATATATGACACTTACTAATTCCTATAACCTACTTGATAAATGTAATAAACTTGTAATAATGGTATTATTCCATTTACCCACTTTTCCATATTTTGTACTATTATTTTTACATAATTTTCTTTAACAAATGTTAAAAATGCTATCTTACAATGTTATTATTTTTGCCTTACAGTCAGTTATCTTTTAAGGAATTTATGATTAGAAAAAAAGTAGTATATTATATTTACCTCTTTACCATGTCCAGTGTTCTTTACTTCTTCCAATAGATCTGTTTCCACCTGGCATTATTTGCCTACATTCTGAAGAACATCCTTTTACATTTCTTGTAGTGAAATTGTGCTGGCAATAAATGCTATCAGATTTAATTTATTTGAACATGTCTTTATTTCATTCTTGTTTGTGAAGGATAGTTGTACTGAATACAGAATTCTGGGTAGACTTTTTTTTCTTTTAGCACTTTAAAAATGTTCTTCTGTTATCTCTGCTTTCCACAATTTTTCATGAAAAATCAGATATAATTTTTATCATTGTCAGTTACAGTTCATTGTTTTCCCTTGGAAGTGATGTATTTTTTTTCCCTCTACTTTTAATAATTTTTGTTTATATTTACTTTTTAGTAGTTTTACTATGATGTGTTTAGATGTTTTCTTTGTATTTATCCTATTTGGAGTTTCCTGATCTTATGAGTCCATCAGTCAATGTTTTCCATCAAAATTGGGAAGAAATTGGTCATTATTTCCTCAAATACTTCCTTGCTACACTTACAATCTCTTCTAGTACTCAAATTATATACATGTTAAGGCCATTTTTCTGTCATCCAACAGGTCAATATTCCTCTGGTCAGTTTTGTTCTATATTCTTGCTGTTCTTCATATATCATAGTTTCTTTTGATCTGTCATTAAATTTGCTGAGACCATTTTCAATAATTTCCCATCTGCTGATATGCCCTTTCAGTGATTTTATTTTTCTTTCACTTACTTTATGGATCTAGAATTTTTATTTGGTCTTTTTATTTTATTATTTTAAATTTCCATTTTTCTCCTCAGGGTCCTTTTCTGTTAACTCCATATTACAATATTTTTCCGTTAATTCTTTGCATATCTTTTCTTTGAATTCTCAGAACGTGTTCATAATAGTTCCTTTGACATTTTTTAAAATACTATTTCAAGGCTGGTTTCTATTGACTGCTTTCTTGTGTGACTATCACATTTTCCTATTTCTTTACATATCTTATAATGTATTATTTTATAATAGATATTTTGGATAATACATTGTAGAGAATATGGATTCTGTGACCTTATTCTAAGCGTCTTGATTTTTGTTCTAGTAAGATATTTAATTATTCATTATATACCTTGAACTTCTGTAAGCATGGTTTTCACTTGGTTAATGCAGATCTGACAAAGGATAAAGTGTTTCTGAAGACACTCCAACTTGCCAGGATTCAAATTCTTCCAAACTATATATTCCCTGAGGCTTTTGTCAGGGCTTCATTTTGGATTTAATTGGGCAGTTGTATAATAGTCTGCACTAAACTTCACGATATCTCAACTGGATACGCAGGTACTCCCAGTGTTTAAAAGGTTTATAGTATGTCTGCACAGGATTCCAAATCCCAGCACTGTTAAACCTCTAAATATTGAGCTCTGACCGCTATACCAGCTGTTTTCTAGTAAATCAGATAAAGTCTCACCTTACACATGTGCGGCCCAGCTCTTAATGAAGGACTTACCTCTAAACTGCCAAACAGACTTCTGTTCACCACCTCTACAGCTTCTTCCTGGGTCATGCCCTGGCCCTCAGATTACAACTGCTGCAGCTACCCTACACCATGATTTCTACTTCCTCATCTCAGTAGAACCTCCATATTCTCTATGAAGTACAGCTTACTATGCCAAGGTTAGGCAATTGCCTCCAGGCTAAAAACTAGGGTAATCATAGGGCTCATCTCGTGAGCTTTTCCTTTCTTCAATGTTTGTAGTATTGCACTGTCTGTCGTCTAATGCCTAAAAGTAGCAGCCTCATAAGTTTAGTCCAGTTTTATAATTATTCATGTCAGGAGGAATTGATTAGTATTAGTCACCTGGAAGCAAAAGTCTCCTCTACTTAATTTTTAAAAGGATTGCAATATTCTTGCACAAAACTGCAAGAATTCTTTTAAAAATCTTATTTTCCTTGCTCTATTAATTGTGCTTATCTCAGGTAAAAGTTATTCTCTTTGTTGAATTTGTTTTTCCTCTTACATGGCATTGCTGTTTCTGAAATGTATGGTGATGTTTTGATTGCATGCTTACATCAGTGAAGGTCGCACAGTCAAGTTAGGATAATCAGAAGAGTTAATTTACCAAGGTCTGGGCATAGGGCAACCTTAGGATTTTTTAGTCCTAAAGAGAACAAGTTGGTCTCTACAATGGTACTAGTAAGATATTCAAACATCGGAATTGTTGGTACCTATAGTTTCTGTCATGTGTAGTGAGAGAGAGTCAGTTATTCATAGACATGGAGAGAAGGAGAAAAGGCGAGAGAGAGAGACCTTATTGTAATCAACAATCTGGTTTTAACTGTTCTAGCATCTGTTTATTTCTGTGGATTGATGGTTCAGTACCATTGCTGGTGTTGACCAATAAATTCTTTTATTTTCCCTTGAGTTAGTTTAACCTGGATCTTTCACTTGCAACAAGATGAGTTCTAATACTGACGATAAAGTGTTGAGGGAAATAAAGTCTGATTTAAGATAGTGTATTTAATATGAATGGGACAACCTAAATTTTGCCAGTTAGATCGATTTTTTCTTTTTAATGAATTTAGGTCCTGTTTTGCTTTGTAAGTTTTTTTTTTTTTTTTTTCGTTCCTTTCCACACCCACAGAAAAGAAAATAATATTTGAGAGTTTGTATGATACAGACCCCACTTTTTCATTTCAGTTTACTTTGAATTTCTCAGACTTCATTTAATCAACTAGATAGGCATAGAATGTATCATCAAGTGTGCCGGTTCAGCATTTAAGATTTCATTGGATATTTCATCTGCTATGCACTGTGGTCCTGAGCTTTGCTTGATTAAAATATTTAAACATTCCACATATTTTAAATGCTTATTCTAAAAATAATTTCACTCATAGTTTTAGGCAAAATGTCTATGTCTCAGCTCTTTAAAGAATACCACTTTAATCACTACTTATGGAAAAAGGAGTTAAGATGGTTAACGATTGCCAAATGAGTCACTACTAATGAAACAAAGGACTTGTTATTTCCTGTTCAGGAGTTAAGGTGGTTAATTATTACTTTACCTTTCTTCACTTAGAATATAATTTGAGATAGAATCTACCACATAAACTATTTAACGCTTGCACAGAGTCATAAATGGAATTATGTTTGTTAACATAACAAGGGATAGCATATTCAAGTTTAATACGTATTAATTAGCTATGTTTAAATAAAAAGTTACACAAGTTGAAGCCATAAACGTAATGCTCCTTTATTTTTAAATTTTAATTTGTACTGTTTATATGAACAAGATATTGTAATGAGATGAGGGGATGCATTAAACAAGACAGAACCAAATTTTATAGCTTGGTTAGGGGGAGGAAAACACTAGAGCTTTTTAAAATAGGACTTACAATGAATGTTTATGGAACTAGATTCAAGAAAGGCTGTTAAGTAACTGAATGCCTTTAACTCACCAAAGGGAAATAAATAATTTTATACGTGGTGAAAAACTAGTAGATCCAAATGTATATTCAAATCATTTATTACTCATGACTTTAATCAGAAAATTAGTATATATTGTGGATTCTGGCATCTAATTTATGTCTTAGTTTGGCAGGGATGCAGGGAATTGGCAACTATGTCATGTGGAAAACAAGTATGGTTTCTATTAAGGGTTGGGGGTTATGCACACTGTGCAACTGATCCACCCACATTTCCCAGCACTATGCCCTCACTCTAGAAGCCATTTTTATCTCTTCCTATTTTTCCCCGCATTACTGAACAATGACAACAAAAACATCTGTCTGAAAAATGTACATTTCAGAAGAGTCTACATAAGGCAAGTTCGTTCAAGCATAGTGTGTTATTTGCTCCCAAGACATTTTTTTTCCACTTTGTTTTGATTATCTGTCTTGGCTTGCTGTCAGCCTCCATGCTAGATTTTTGGTTGCCTTATGCAAACCTTGGTGTGTGTGTGTGTGTGTGTGTGTGTATGTGTGTGTGTGTGCGTGCACGCATACGCGCTGGGGTATGGAGTAGCATCAAGTTGAAGAGAAGAGTGATTCCATGATAAAAAATTACTTTTTATCGAGGAGAACTACCCTAGAGTAGTTCTAGTTGCCAGCACCCACTCCAATAGTATCATATTTAACCAAAGCCCGAAAATTTTCCTAAGAGCACCCTATCTCACACTCACACGACCCTAAACCCTCCCACCATTCATGAATGCAGTCATTGGTGCCTGCATCCCACCAGCCCCTGCATGGGTGTGGGTAGACTAGGGCTGCAAATCCTCCTTTTACAGTTGCCCTATGGGGGACCACTTTTGAGGTGAGGCTTCAATGTAAACCTAGGCTCTGCGCAGTGTGAATCAGTATATGCACATTCTCCATCTCCTGCCTTCCTCTGTTATCAGAATTTTGCTTCCATATTTTTCTCTGATAAACTTCAGAGGTTTACCAGGGAGTTTGACAAGCACTTTGATATCTACCACTCTTAGGAACATTGGAACTTTGGCTTTTTATAAAGTATTCCATCCCTATCGGAAGTTGGCAAAATGAACAACTCATTCATTAAATGCTCAAAGAGCCACTGGCTATGAGCTCAAATGGTTAAAATGTGACTTTTGCAAGAAAGAGGGGGTGGACATCAGTTAATAATTTAACTATTAGGCCAATAGTTAAAACTTTAAATGATAATGCCATGGCAAGGAAGGAAGGGGCCTGAAACAAAGGACAATGCTCCAAAGCTTTAAACCACATTAGATTTGAATCATATTACTGGTGCTCTTCAGAAAGGGGCATCTGTAATCTTTGTAATTCTTTACCATGACTCTATTAAGGGATATCTTCTTAGTAAAACATAAGTATCCATTTTTCTCCCTTTGTTTGCTTTATCTCTGCCTTCCAACAATCAAGCCATGGCCACTCATCTCTGATTATGTTCATGTTGTGTATATGAGAGTTATCTACAACAGTAGTCCACTCTCTAATTTCCCATACAAGGCCAGGTAGAGCCATTTTTCCTGGGCTCTGCAGTCCTCGCCTAAAGAGGGTTTTGATTACACCTCAGTTTAACAGTTTGGCACTCCCTGAAGCAGATGTTATTTATAATTGTGCAATAGCACCTTTGAGCTTCTCCTATGTTCCTGGCTCTAGGCTATGATATAGGGACATATCAGTAAAGAAGATTCAGGGACTCTTCACTCCTTTTCTGACCACTTAAACCACTTAAACTGCTCCCCTACCCGTAAAGTCAACAAAGGACTTTACACTCCTGCAAGATCTCAGCTCCTCTGACTCACTAATGCCCTGATTCTTTGCCTGGCTTTCCGTATCCATGGCTGGCATCCTCATTTTGTTTGCCTATATTTCCCAACTGCCCCTTTTGCGTTATCCACCTTGCTCTCAAAACTCCCTTGATTGTAGCATTACTGGTAATTTCTAATTAAAGTAATCCACAGCCATCTTTCCTGCTGGGAAGAGAAAATGAAGAGTGACTATTTGTAGCTCAGGAGAAAAAGAAGGAACTAATTTTTGCAATTATTACGTGTCAAACATATTATTTCATTTAATATAGTCACAAAAATACATAACACACACTATGCCAAGTAAAAGAAGTATAACTAGCATAAAGGGGTAATATGACAGAGGGAGTGATTTATTCTACCTGAGCTTTGGTGGCTAGGTGTTCTTCATACATGAGGTGTTGACTTGGTGACACATGAAGATGGTGCTGGCCAACTGCTGGGTAGTCATAGAATGCTGACTTGTCTACACACGACACCTGGAGAGTATATATCCTCAGTGATTTCCCATTAGGCTGGGACTCTCAGATCATTTTTGTGGTAGACAGGAAGGTAGATCTGGCCTATCCTTCCAAATTGGGTTCTGGTCCATTTTCATTCACTCACTTCACTCCAGCCACATTGGCCTTCTGGGTTCTCAAAATACCAGGTATTTTCCAACTGGGAAGACTTTTTACATACTTCTGCCCAGCATGTTCTCCCCAACCCTCCCTTAAAGAATCAATGCACTCTTGGAGTAGAGCTTATGTATTAGGTTGATTACCAGATTACAGGCATTTCAAACAAATTCTGTTCATCAAGTACAAGAAATTCTCATCTTACAATCTGGCTTGGTAAGCAATTTTATTTCCTAAAAGGCTTACTTGTTCAACTGAGACCCTCTATTTCCCTCAGAAACATTAGCGAGGACAAAGTTGGAGTTTACCTAGGGATTGGGTTTGCTTATGGTTATGGATATCAGTTTTGGTCTTTAGCTTATCTTTGATTATTTAGATCTGAAAATTTCCTTGCAAGACATCATAAAACAAGACACCTGTTATTAGAATACTGTGCAGTGTAATAAGGTCAGGAATGGTCACTGTCTGATAATCAGGGAAGACATATTTGGGCCCATTATGCAGCATTTTCAATAAGATTGTGTTGCATTTAAAAGAAAGACTGAGAATAACAGTCTTCAGTGGGTGATTCTTGATAAGGAAGATGGAATAATGGGAAATACAAGTGCTGTGACATCTGTTATGAAATAGACTAGGAAATGCATTGAAGGAGCAAAGAAAAGTCACTGTCACATAGACCAAAAATTAGCTCAAGTAGAAAGTAACATACTGAAAATATCGTTGTCCAATAAGAGTAGATCTGAGGAAAATAAAGTCATATGACTTGAATTCATTTCATAGAATGTCCAGCTCTACCCTCATATTTCTTAGGTGCCAAAAATTCTCTTCCACAACGGTGCACCTGGTAGTAAAAGTGAACCATTCAGAATAAACTTGTACAAATTTGTACTCAGTAGAAACCAGTAGTACCGATCTGTCAGATACCTTGGAAGCATACAAATAGAGCTGAGAGTAAGCCATTTAAGCACATTTGTCAGAAATCAACAGTTTGAATTTTCTGTTTCAGTTGAAGCTGTGAAAGGCAGACCCATATCTAAGAAGGACATAATTAACTGAGAAAGGATTTGCTGTGGATATTTGATAATTACCAATGATATGAACCTCTTGTTTTTCAGTTGGCTATATCACAATAAAATGAACTACTGTCTACATCATTGTTTACTACCCTCATGTGATAATAAAAATTATCAGGGAAATGTGTTTAAAATGCATATTTTTGGAAGGAACCACTCTTCTGAATCAGACTCTTCATGGCAAATGTCTAGTGTACATTCTTCATAAGAGTCACCATATTGACTAAGGGATCAACATACAACTACTTGACTTTACATTTGACTTTACATGATGACTACTTGCTTTACATTTCACTGGAAGACATGTACTTTGTATGTAATTTTTCCAAATAACTTTATTCATTTAAATAACACATCAGGTAGCTTTACACAAGTGTTAAATTTAATGCCCCTCTATCTGATTTCAGGTTTGTTTTTTTTTTAAAGGAGTTTGTTTTCTTTTTTCATAATTCTGGCTTTGTACTATGAAATCATGGTTTCCAGAATCTTAAATATAAGCTTATAAAGGAATCTTAGAAATTATTGTCTGATAGTTCTTAAGTTTGGCTTGTTAAAAATCATATATGCCAAATCAACTGAACTAGACTCTGAGGATGGAAAAATGCTAGATATTTTAACCAATTCTCAAAGTGATTTTGACGCAAACAGTGAAAAGTACTGACCATGCTACAAGGATTCCTCAGTTATAGAGAAGTTGGCAACCTAGCCAAGGTCACAGAGTTGGTTTGGACAAGCAAGAACTAAAGCTCAGAACTTTGAATTCTCAGTGAGTGTTCCTTCTAAAATATCAAGTTCAACAAGTTAAAAATAAAGTAACTTTACGAACAATTGTCACCCCAATAAACTTTAATTAAAATAAATAAGTAAATAGATAAATAAATAAAATTGTCCTTGTGATAGTTTTATGTGGATTTCATCTAATAAAAACAATATAAAAGGTACAGTTTTGTTTTATTTTATCAGCATGTAGGCCAGTTAATTAATTTTCTAAATATTACTTAGAATGGGAACCATGTTATGTCAGGCTAGTGCTACAGCTAATGGAGATACTGCTGATTTGGACCATTCAAGCTACTAAATCAGCTTTGTGGTCTGTAGGATTGGGAAATGGAGATGACAATGTCTTTGTTGTTGGATTAGTGTAACTCTTTGAAAGAGCCATATAGTAGGTGGTCACTGATAAATTTGCTTGAAAATGTGTATGTAGCATGTCGTGTGTTTTTTTGCTCTTCTCATCTTGCCTCCCACAGTGTCTTTTGCATGGTCGGTGATTAATAATTTATTTATTGACTCATTAGTTAATAGACACACATAGATATCTCTGTGGCCTTTTCCTGGGTAGAAAGAAATTTCCCTGAAATCTCACTTTGAGAGAGAGCTCAGCAAATTCCATTCACTCCTTATGTGAATGTTCTGCTTTCCTGAGTCTGATTAGGTTACAAGTTGTAAGGGCAGGGCTCATTTTGGGATAATTACAGCATTAAATGCACCCAGAAGGCTATTATACATTGGCCATAGCCAATGCATATAATAAATAATTAATTGGATAAATAAATGAATAAATAAATAAAAATTACAGCTCATAAAAGCTCCTCATTAACTTGCCCAGTACTAGTCTGGCTCTTGCAATTAATTTTAAACTCCCTTGTTTCTCCTTTATTAACTAAACTGAAAAAAATTGGAATGATATAATTGTTTTTGCTTTCTCACTTGGAGAAATACTCATGTAGGCTCAGTTCTCTTACCACACAGAAAATGAGACTAGATAAGCCCTATTTAATACATAAACAACATGGAATTCTGAACAATTATGGAATCACCCTTAGTTTAGTGTGTATGAGGAAGAAATCTACTGGGGGTGCCAAAAAAATGTATACAAGTGGAAACTTTGGTCAGCATTGCTCCAGCAGTAGTTTGCCGTAATCAGAAGTGTCTGGATGCTGATGGTAACCACTTTGAGCACCTCTTGTAATTGCAGAAGCCAAACATGACTTGTATTCATCTTTTATTATCGGTATATATTGAGTATTAAAATTTTAATAGTTTTCCTTTTCTTAAAAGGTGTATGCGTTTTGTTTGTTTGTTTGTTTGTTTTTGGCACCCTCTGTATATATCCTTTTGGTTCTGTTTCTCTGGAGAATATTGACTAATAATACACTGTATGACCTTGAGAAAATCAACACAGCATTATGAACCCCAGTTTTCCTGATTTGTGAAGTGATAGAATAGGACAATATAATATAAGGTCCACTGTAACTCCAAGTTCCAATCCTGCACTTAAATTTATCATTTCTATGATATTTATAGGCTTCTTCAGAAGGGATATTTTTGTTTCATTATCTGTGGGAACAAAACAGGATACCGTTTTTTTCTTTCATCTCTCCATTTTTCAGAGTCCTTTAAAATATTTCCTATCTCCTCCTTCTTAATGTTTGGTTCTAATCTAAGCAACCCTATGGAGAAAACAATATTATCAGTCAGGAAATCGTGATTGGCTACACTCACCCTCTCTTAAAGCTGGTTTGCTGAAGGAGAGGCTTTCTCTCAAATAAGATGACTAGCAATATATTAGGTATGTTGGGAGCAAAACAGGAAATTCATACAAATATCATGATACTCAGTGAAGAAAGCAGTGAGCATACCATCGTGCTGTGGGTAGGTGAATTTTCTGGTATTACTTGTATGGCTGTGAACATAACAAGCTCTCCCTGGGAGCCATCCTGATGTCGTTTCTCCTCATGGTTGGCAGCGGTAGATTGCAGTGGACAATCAGTTCCTTGGTTATCCTCCAAGGTGAGCAAGGTCAGTTTTAAACAGCTTTGCTGTCAGGCAGTCTCATATTTAACTCTTGTCTCCTGACCTCACAAATCTTGAGCCTGTCACTGGAGTCAATGAGTCCTCTGCAGCCTGATTCCCCACAGCGACTTCTGTCCTCTCACAAACAATGCCTCATCCCGGCTCTGCCAACACACACAGGTTTTTAGGGAGTAGGACTATAATTAGTCAGTGCAGCCAAAGTCAATTGTACTACAGTATTTGCTTTCACCAAATGTCCTCTTCTGGCAGTCCCAAATTAAGGACCCACATAAGGAAAACTGCCCTTGAATGTTTGGTCCTTCGTATCAAATTACAGAGCTGACTTTGAGCTTTGTCAAATGATTGTCATAGGAGAGGGTGAGATTACACACTCATTTGCTTATTAGCATTTCATTTAAAACATTACCATATCAAATTGACTTAATTCTCTTCAGGGTATAAATATTTAAATTTTCTAAACTCCCATTATATTCCTTGCCCCCATTTTATTCTTGATGCAAGAAAAAAATGATCCACAGAAGTGTCTGTTAATTTTAATGCCAGAAGGAGCCTGAAGAGGAAAGGTTCATGAGATGACAGATGTCCTAAGAAAGAAAATATTTCCCAAATAAGACTATTTCAGCTCTTTCTGTATTTCCCGAAAATAAGACCTAGCCGGACAATCAGCTCTAATGCGTCTTTTGGAGCAAAAATTAATATAAGACCCGGTATTATATTATATTATATTATATTATATTATATTATATTATATTATATTATATTATATTATATTATAGACCCGGCCTTATATTATAGTAAAATAAGACCGGGTCTTATATTAAATTTTGTTCCAAAAGACACATTGGAGCTGATTGTCCAGCTAGGTCTTATTTTCGGGGAAACACAGTATTTCCTAAGTGACAGGGATGTTCTTCCAAAAAATTGCTTCAGGTACCATCATATCTAGGAGCAGGTTACATTCCAAATCTCAAAGGCTTAATACAACAATTATTATCTCTCACATTTCCATGGGTTTACTGTGTTCAACTAGCCAGTATTCTGCTGGTCTTCCTTGAGGTTTCTATGTGGTGGCAGTCAGGTGATGGCCATAGCACCATCTGCTTCAGGAGACTTCCCTGAGGTGATGGAATGGCTGGAACTTCCTCTTTTTCAGGATTTCTCCTCTATGTATGGCCTCTTTTTGTGGTAACTGACTTCTTATGTGGTAACTCAGAGTTCCCAAAAGCAAGCAAGGGGAAGCAGAAGCTTCCAGTCCTCTTCAAGTCTAGGTGCAGAATGGTCACAATGTCACTTCTGCTGCATACTATTGATTAACAGAAGTCACAAGGCAGCTCAGATTTAATGAGGGGGGACTGCACAAGGTCATGAATATCACGAGGCACGGTTCCTCAGAGACCTCTTTTAAGAAGAGCTAATTCGCTGCTATAGGATACTAGCATTTTAATAAGCACAAGTTTAAAAAATAATAATTTTAAGCACTGAGACTATTGTATGTTTCTTCCTTGTGTCTAAAACTCTCTTCCTTCCAGCTTCCAGTTCTAATTCTCTCTTTATTACTTTCACTCAGCACTCTCTCCATCATTGCTATTTTATTACTTTGTCTCCCTCACTTTCATTGGTTCTGCTTCCTTTTCTTCTCCCCCAAATAATGAGCAAGATCCAACCCCCAGGCCTCATCCCTCTCTCGTTAATCTTCCACTGTCTCTTCCCCCATAGATGTCAACTTAAACTCCTTTCATGATTTCTCCTTGATTTTCTCCCAGCAATCCTGTGCGTCCTACACTTTAGGCATTTTGAACCTTAACACATTGCGTATTGCCTCCTGGAATTTATATTGTAGTCACCTCAAACGTGGCATTCCTACAATCACACTTGTTCTCTTTCCCTCCCAAATTACCTCATATCTTCCAGAAAAAACACCATTATCCCAGTTATTAAGACTAACCTTTGTCCCTTTCATCTGTCCTTATAAGTCAGTCTTAGATTTCGGTCATTTTTTTCCTTTTGATATCACTCTCTGTATTTTATTTTATCTTGTTTTATTTTTTTTATGTGCACCCTGTCACCCTTTTAGACGTGTGACCCTTGGGAACTCAACTTTTCCAGGCCTAGTTTCCTTAGCGAGGAGGTGGGAATTATGATAACTAGATTATAAGGTACTTTTTTGTTTTGTTTTGTGTTGTTTTGTTAATACATTCTTACTGCCACTTTCCTAACTCAGACCTTTCTCTTCTACCTGAATTATCAACTTGCTCTTCTCTCTGGTTTCCTGGGTTTATCTATTTCCCTTTCTAATCCCTTCTCCTCTCATTGCCAGGCTAATCTTCCCCAAACAATTCTTTCACAGCTTTGCTCTGGTACTTCCAGAATTGCGATCTGTTTGCTCTCAAATCAAATCTACTCTGCCTTGTTCTCTCTGCCTTCCCCAGTCCAACCCCACTTGACTGATCTTACTTTGCTCTCCACTACTAAGTAGCACCCACCCTCATGTCTAATTATCTCCTGTTCTCATTGATTCTGGCTCAAATGAATACTTGTTCAATCCCAACTGCAAGATCCATCTCCTGGAAGCTTCTTTTTGCTCCTTTCCCCTTCTCACATGTCAATATCTTCCCTATTCTTCCAGGGTGTGTCCAAGTTTTAATCCTCTATCATTTTCCTTTCAACTCACTCCCATCCACTGTCTCCTTTCTTTGAACTCTAATTGAAGGTGTATTGTGTCAGAACCATTTTCCACTAATCGTTTTGTGCTTTACCAACATATGTGCTTCTTGAGGTTAGAAACTATGGCTTATTGTCCTTGGTAGTTCTCACTGTGTCACAATGTCAAGCACAATGCTGACCATGGAGCAGGTGCTCTAATATTGGTGGGTAAATTATATTAACTTGTAGTGGTGGCATTTTCTGAGTCATTGTCTGTAGGACAGTGACATGGAATTTTCTCAGGATAACTAAGGGAGCAAGGAGAAAGGGAGGCTTCTTAAATCTCCAGTTCCCAAGTGAGGTATTTCTTACTTTGGCCTGGATATTAGAAATAGATATTAAAAAATAGTGGTGACTTGCATTCTTATGCTTTTTAACTGCTGACAAGCACTAGTACTGGTATTTACGTATTCATAATTTTGTAAGTTCTTCCAAAATTTCTATGTACTTTGGGGCTGAATGTATAAGGTATGAAGATAGAATAAGTGGAGGAGGTAGGAGTGAGGAATTTGGATTTACAAAAATATTTGATAGTGGATTGCTTTTTTTTATTGGCCAACATGCTATCTCTTACAGTGTTGAAAAGAAATATATATATATGGCCAAAAAAAAAAATGTATTCACATTTTAAGAAAGTAAAGAACTGTATTAAAATTAAAATACTGATAACAAAAGATAAATACAAGTCACGTCTGACTTCTACATTTACAAGAGGTGCTCAAAGTGGTTATCGTCTGTGTAATTTTAATACAAGTTTAGCTATGTAGCAGTAGTTTGCTATAATCAGAAGCGTATGGATGCTGATGGTAACCACTTTGAGCACCTCTTGTAATGGCAGAAGTCAAACATGACTATATATTGAGTATCACAATTTTAATATAGTTTTTTCCTTTCTTAAATTGTATGTACAGTTTTTGGCCATATATATATATATATATATATATATATATATATATATATATTTTTTTTTTTTCCTTCTCTAATTTTTCAGCAAGAAAAGAGAGTTCCAGATATACAGATATATAAAGAATAAATATGAACATTAGTCAGCCCTCAGGAATCAGTGATAGCAAAAGACAGAAGGTCCTATATTCAGGTCACACTATAGAGGGATTTTGACTTTGACCTTCTCTTCCTCAAGCCAGCTTGTATGCTTTAATAGTTTTTCTGTTAGAAGAATGAATCAGCTGATACAAACTTTCACTGAAACACAGCAAAAACGAAAGCAAGAGAAAAGTAACATTGGAAATGAAAAATGCATCAGTGAAAAAATGTAGAGCTGAAACTTTTGCACCAGAAATGAGAGTGCTTATTTTTATGATTATATCGCCACCTAGTAAATCGACATAGAACTACATTCATCGCCAAAGGAGAAGTGCTGAGATCTGCTCCTCTGGGTGGCAATTCCCGTGGACGCCTTTCTCTCTCAGCATCTGCACACACAAGGAGACAAGTGTGTGACCTACATCAACCTCTCAAGTTCTTAATGCTCAGCCAAGGCTCACATTCTCCTGTTCCTCAAGGGTTATATAATGAAGAAGTCAACAGCACACATTTTAGATACAAAAATGTGTCGAGAATTTCTTTCAATCACTGTTACCTACCCTTGGAAAATAGTTAAAACTACTCATATTATCATTTGTCTGTTTGAAACAACTTAACTTTAGGATGTTCATTAGTGAAAATATTTTGCATTTTTGACTTTCATTCCTCCTTAGTAAAAAAAAATTGGTCTAGTCATGGTCATTGTGAGGAAGCATTGGAATCGTGCAATTAAAAATACTGAACAGATAACCTTACTTTTTTTTTTTAAGCCACATTTGTAGTTTTCCTGTTATTTTAACAATTATTAAACAATTTCTTGTTTCTTCTGCAGTGGTTGTTTGTTCTGAATGCTTGACCACTCACTCTGGTTTTATTTTTATAAAGAAATTATTAGCTTGGTAAAATATTGCATAGGGTGTTAAGGTTTGGTGTCTACAGACAATTTATTACCAGGGGCTGGCATCCTGGCTGTATACACTCCTTGCCAGTCCCCAAATTTTCATCTGTGAGATGGGGAAAAAAATAGTGTATATATCACTGCACTTTTAAGAGGGATAAATTAAGCAGAAGTGCTCAAAATATTCACTATTATTAACAACAAAAATACACTGATTAAGAAATGGTAGAAAGAAAGAATAGAAACTAATTCTATCTTGCCATTCACAATAGATCAAAATGCCTTAGCCAAACAAACAGTTGTTTGAGAGGAGGCATATATTCTGAGACCAAGAAACCATCCATTTAAAAAAATTCATGTGATTAAATTTCAAATATTAGATTTAATAATTGTAAAATTTGTGAAAGTACTTACAAAACCTTGAAAATGTACCTCCATTCTTTTTTTTCCTATATTCTTTTCCTTCCTTTTAGAAACCTATCTTCACTTCAGCCCGCCAAATGATGTCTCCGTTTTATTTTAGGGACTGTTTAGAATATTTTGACTGGAGGAATAAGCCAAGAGTTTAGGGTAGAAAGTAGGGAAGGGGAGATTTTTGTTGTGGGAATCTTTTCCATGGGGGCTGTCAGTCATAGAGCTATCAACTTATTTCATGCAGATGTGGTAGAGTCTGCCTTTTGTTCTCTAGTAACCATTTTTTTTCCTTAAGGTATCAAACTTTTGGCTAGCAAATAACCATACAGTTAAATATGTCCTAGTTTCCTTCTGAAAAATGTGGCATTCAGACTTGTGATGTATGTATAATGCCTGTTATGCCTTTATGGAGAACACTCATGCTTTCTTCTCCTTACTTTTTTCTCTGTTTCTGCTTGCTTGGATACACATAGATATGATGGTGGGACTAGAGCAGCCATTGTGGGCCAACAGTTGGAAGCTAAGTTTTAAAGAGGAACAGAGCAACAACATAAAAGCAGCCTGGCTTCCCTAGCACTGCTAATGTGTTCTAACAGCCCTGAAATACCTATGCAGACCTGCAGTTGAGAGGGAACCCAATTTCTATCTTATGCTTATATATTTTTGAGTCTCTTTGTTACAGCAGTCTAAATGTATTACAACAAATTCCAACAGTCTCAAAGAGTAACAAGTAATTTCACTTCTATGTATGGATGTAAAATACGGATGTAAAATTGCAGATTTTAAGTGTGAATAATGCACTCAACAAGGCACTACGTCCCAAAGACTCATCCTTTAAGGGTGTTGAAACAGAAAAGACTTTGCATGTATGCCAAATAAAACATTCTCTTCTTGATAGTTGGTAAGAGAATTCTATTGTGGGATTAGGGAGGGATGATACTGCTTTCTTAAAAAGAAGCTGTGAAGAAATTAACTAGAGTAGAAAGATGGTTTGGCTGGCACCCACGTTTCATGCACAACAAAGAAACACTGACATAAAAAGGAGAAAAAAAAGGAGGGGCTGTATCTGAGCACTGTGTAGAGAGAATCATAGAAAAGGCCATGGTGCACAGACCAAAGAAGGCTTTTGGGAGAAGATAAAAATACATATTAATTGGAGTTTATTAAGATATTTGCTGCCTGGATTAGCATATAATCCTCAATCTCCTCTAGTAATAGGTAACCATTATTGGACACTTCCTATGTACCATTGTTCTAAGGTCTTTACATCTATGACACATATAATCCTTACAGAAACTCTCTGAGGTAGGTATTATTATTATTATTTTGGTTTTTCAGGTAGATAAACTGAAGCACAGAGAAGTGAAATTACTTGGCAAAACTCGGATCTGATAGTAATTTTGGCATTTGAACTGAAACATTTTGTACTAACCAACGTGCCTACTGTTTCTATAAAGTGCTTACTAGATTCTCCATTGCTAACTACTATTTTCAGACAAGAAGAATGTGGTTACATAGAAGCTTGAGAAAGAATACATAACTGAATATGTTGTTATGCTTAGTTAATCAATATACATTAGCATACTGAACTCTTCCCAGTAAATAAATCTGCTTAACTTTGTTTAATTCAGAATTTCCTAAGTGTACCTGATCACAGAACTAATAATGGTAATAAGCACTGTCTATTAACACCCCAAGAAGCTAGTGTTTCACTGAACATACTTTTGGAAATTCTAGGGAAGAAAAAATATTGATCTGGGAGTTAGGAGGCCCAAGATGTGGTCCTGATTTTGGTACTTATTTGTTCATGTGGCTTTGGACCAGTCACTATAGATTTCTGGGCTTAATTTCTTAATCTAGTAAAATAGTGGTCTTGGATTTGATGAAGAGATGACAATGACATCTTGTACTTAAAAACCAGTCTTGTACTTGGAAAAAACAAAAGCAGAGATGCAGATATGAAAAAGATGAGTAATTAAGTCCAGTTTTAGGTGGAAAGGGCAGAAGTAGAACCAGGGAGATTCTGCAATGAGAGACTTTTCCTGAAGCATTTGAGCACTGACATCAAAGAATGTAAGGTAGATGCCCCATAAATCTTTGGGCTCTGCATTGACACTTCATAAACACAGAAATGTTACTGTTTTCTCTGTTACCTCTATCCCACTATGTTTCCTATCAATCTCTTTCTCTAACTTGTGACCCAGGGCATCTGACCAGCTATTCTACACTTATCTTTTCCTGTGGTACCTTGACAAAACTGGAAAGGAACAAATCAAACAGAATTAACAGTTGGTCCTTGGCCAGGCCTAATGGGTAAAAGAAGAGAGTCCAGGCTGAGGAATCAGCATGTGCAAAAGCTTGGAATTAAGAAAGTTAAGGTAGGTTCAGTCATCTCTGGCTTGAGTTCATGGGATTGCAGGTGTGGGGTTGGTGAAGAAGGAAGATCAGACCACATGGAGAAGAGGCTAGAAATACAAGCTGGACCTGGGTGGTGGAATTTGTTCAATGTGTTGTGTTAGGCTGCCTCTCCCTGCATAGATTCAAGTTTTAGATCCATCTCAGTAGGAATTTCCAATAATTAAACCCAAGATAAAACTCCCTACCATTTAGATTCCATGCCTTTTTACTTCATCTTTCTCAGAAAAATTAAGAAAGAAGTTAGGGTACATTTACTTTCCTAATTTTGTTCAAATAGAATGATTGTTCTGTGATGGATATATTATGAATATTCAGATGTATGTTTACTTACATAGAAACTATTTCCTCTCTTTTTATAGTATAATAACTTCTACAATAATTCCTCATGATGTGGGCTGTCTAATAGGCAAGTTCTTTTGGAACTTTTATAACTAAATTCATCTCTGAATGAGACCAGAATAAAAGGGAGATTTGCGTATTAAATATAATGGATGTTATTGTTGGGTTAAGACAGCTCTAGTTAATACAGAAGAAACCTTGACTTATAAGACAAAACACAAAACACACTCCTCTACCTTGTTTCAGCCTCCCGATTCAGTTCGTTCATCTGTACACAATCCTTCCTCACCTCATAGTCCCATTCATCTGCTCTCTCCTGACCCTGGATCCCTCACTGTTCCCTGAACATTCCTGGCCTTTTATACTAAATTTTTGAACATATTCTTTTTTATCTACTTGGTCCAGGTAAAGACTTGCCTTTGACTATTATGAGGTATGAGGTAATATTTTGATACAACCTAATGTTTTGATACAATTTAAGTAAGTCTTGGCATCAGTTCCTTACTGTTGTTAGGGTTAGCTATTATTTGCTGGTTGATTTGTGAAGAAAAAGAAATTGAACGAAAGAAATAGAATTAGGAGGGGAGATAGAGAAAGGAGATTCTTCCCTTAACTTCTCTTTTCAGAGATAAATTCCATAATCCACATTCATAGCCAGCAATTTAGAGGAGAAATATCCCTCCTTGAGTTCTACCTGGAGGAAATGAAGGGAGGGAGAGAGAGAGGGGGAGGGAAGGAGCAAAGAGGAAGGAATCTACTTTATTTCTGGTATTCCTTTTCCTGAATCAGCATGCGTGATCTCATTTAAGCCTTGCAACAATCCTATGAGGATAGAATCACTATTTCCGTTTTACTTTGAAGCATAGAAGACTCAAAAAGTAAATAACATTCCCAAAGTTATACAGCTAATAAGATAATGGAATTAGAATTTGAATTCAACGTTTTAAGACTTGAAGTTTACCTGCTTTTCCAATTCAACAACTACCAACAGTTCTGACTGATACCTTCTTAAGGATAACGTAGGAAGTAAATGGAATCAAGATGTTATTGAAATGGAAATTTTCCTCTCTAGATTTATAGCCCAGTGTTCTAGTTCTATTCCATTTGATCTACTCTTTTGGATGGGAAGGTACTGTCCTACACATTTTGGTTGTGACCATTAACACTAACCATCCACTGGATTAATTTGGCACACGTCACTGCTCAAATTTTTTTTTTCTTGGAAATAGCATACTATTTTTGGCTACCAGGTACAGACCAAACAGAGTGCATTGTATGTACATCACTGGGTAATTCCGGATCTTAAAATTTATTTGTGGTTAAATGCTGTACTCTTAGACTATATTGAACTAAACTATGCAGAATGGGCTAAACTATCTATTAGGCTAGGAATTTAATTAGCCGTATTCTACAAACCTCGAGACTCTGGGTTCTTTGGTTATAATGTTTAGAATTACTGTGGTAATGTGTTATAAAATAAAGGTGATGGGGATAAAAGGGAAAGGAGGAGACTTCCATAATGTTGAAAAATGGTTGCAAGTACAGTGAAGTAAGAATAAGTTTGGATGTACTATAGAAACAGACAATGATAGTACAAAAAGGAAGACTGTAATAGCAACATTTTATATGAGAAAATAGCTTTGCTTTATCCCACTCTGGTCTATACAAGATGTTTCGTATTTCTACTTGACTGGATACCTAAGTATTTAACAGAATCCTCAATAACAAAAAATCAATGGAAATAGGAATAAGATATAAATGCTTTCAAATCCACTGAAATTCAAGTGAACATATGATATATAAGGGTCAACTTCTTGCTTTTAAATATTCTAATATACTTGGTAACAGGCTGTTAAAAATTTATTAGCTTGATGTTGGTTAATCATCCTAATTTCTATTCTAGACCATAGTTAAAGCACACAAACCAAATTAACCAGCACATGAGCCCTACATAAGCATCTCTTAAAAATAATTCATTTAGCTAATTCACTCCTACATCTTTAAGTTATCTGAATTATAGAATTCTCCCAATGAACCCTTACCCCAACTTGTTTGCCAAAATATAAAGATGAAAAGAAAAATGAGCTCTCTTATAATACCCTGTGGGACTAATTACCTTGATCCGACTAGACTGGTTGTTAGATCTGAATTATAGTCATGAATAAATTAGATCTTAATTAAAGTCATGTATGGGGTCCAAGAGGCAATGTCATACAGGCAAAAAAGCTGTTTTGTAATAAGTGGAAATTAGTACTATAATACTTTATGAGAAATTGGGCTGCCAGTTAGAAACCTATCTGCTGAAATGTATAAGAAATTTTGGGCTAAAAAAATTGACCGAGCTTATTTCAGTAGGTATAGGTCCCTTCTAAAACCTCAGTTTAGAGCCATATTAATTCCAGTAACAGAAGTGAAATATTGTATTTTCAAAATTAACTTATTTTTGTTTATTTTCTTTTACCTGAAAATTTTTTGCAGCTTTTATTTAAGATTTTAATCTTTCCTATTAGTTCCCAACATCTTATATGGATGGGAGACATTGAAGCAAGAACAAATTTGCTTAGGTTACATAATATAGGAAGAATTTTCTGGAAGTATAAGATGTTTAACATGAGAAAATAGCTCTGGAGTAGATAATGGAATTTTCTTCTCTAGACGCTTTTAAATTTAAAGAAGTTTTGTTGGGAAGGCAAGGGGATGAACTAAATCTATGTTTGTGGACCTGTTCCTTTCACTGAAAAATTAAAATGTTCCAAATTTGTCATCAGTAATCGGAAGAAAGTGATGTTTTGAACACAGACACACAAACTCAATATTAATGGCAAGTCTCTTGTTTGGTTTAAGCTGAGAAGTTACAGGGTATATGGTATTCTACAATGAAGACCAAGCTGAGGGCTGGTTTAAATATGAGTTACTAGACATACAGAAATGATGAGGAGAGATTCTAGGCCACGGTGTAGGAATAACCATATGACAAGCCACACATGGAAGAAGTTTCTGGAGAGAAACTCATTTTTCTGAAATTTTTCATTTTATCAGGGTTCCTAATATTTCCAGAGGTAAATAATTTCCTGGGGTATGGTGCACAGTAGTTTTAATTTTTCCTCCCACTTGAATAGGACTTACAAGTTTACAAAATGCTCTCACATCTACAGTAGGTTGGTGAATGAATAGAGGTGATTATTCACATTTTATAATTGCAGAAAATTGAGACTTAGAGAAATTCATTGACTTGTCCAAGGTCATAGAGCTAGAAAATGGCAGGGATAGATCTCAGGTGAAAGTCTTCTGACCCTAACATTAGCAACATATATGTGTGTGTGTGTGTGTGTGTGTGTGTGTGTGTGTGTATTCAAATGTATATATTCAAAACACTTTCATATATATATATATATATATATATATTTATTTATTTATTTATTTTTTTTTTTTAATGGGTTCAGAGTCCTACTTCAACAAAGAAAGCTCAACAATTTTCTTCAGAAGAAGAATTCTCAAAAATGGCAGAGTAGGGCTTTTGGCCGTTAATTTAGAGAGTTAAGGCCTCAATTTCAACAATCAGATCTACCAAGCTCAGTATATAATCTTATACTGATAAGTAGCTTGAATGTATTATATTTATGTAGAATAGGTCACAGGCTCTTAAATTCTCTTTTTCCATTGGCTCATAGATTCATATACATTAGGATATAGGACCAGATAGGATCATTTAACCCACTACTTTGTTTTACATATAAGAAAACTTGCCTAAAGGGGTTGATCCTATGCTAATTAGACATAGATTACAAATGGGAAATCTCAGTGAAAATGTTTTTATTATAAAGACAAATTCCAAAGGAGACTAGGAGCCTCAAAGAGTCTGACGTATGTTCTTGAAGAAGAGTTGAGAAGGAAATTAGTAGTTTATTAACTGAATTTTAATATTAGGTTTGTATAAAGGAATATTAGTATCATCATCACACACCCATGAAATGTTACACAATGAAATAAGAGATGATGGTACAGACGATCTGTGATCTGAGAATGATTAATCCATAAATCATTAAATAAACAAATTCAGCAATTGTCTAGTTAGATGTCATGTGGGAGACCCTGCTCGCTGTGCCATTTGTCATGCGGGAGACCCTGCTCGCTACGCCATTTGTCCTGCAGGGCGGCCTGCGGGGTCTCTGCTCCCGCTCTCCATACAAGAATGCAGGATATGGTGAGGCCAAAAAGGAACACCCACGGAGCCATAGGTAGGGGAGTCATACCACTATATTCTCTCTGGTGGCACTATACTCTCAATGGAGGCTGGATTCACACTGTCCGCAAACCGCCATTCACACTTGCCAGCCCAGCCACCATCTTCTTGCTAGCCCCCATTCTTTCTCTCTTCCTCCTTCTCTGCTAGCGTAGCCACAGCAGTTATATTAGTGGCCAATGGCTCACTGGTTACAGCTGACGGCCAACTAGCCACAGCTGATGGCCATGCAATCACAGTTGATGGCCATTTACTACCTGAGCCAGCACCTGTCTATGTGAGGCCGAGAGCCTGGAAACTGCTTTCTGGGGCTCTGCCCCCACACTCCACCCCTACAGGCTCTCGCCTCACAATCTACGCGACAAGCGTCTTCCGCGAGGGGCCCTGTGCGAGGAGCCTGGAGGTGAATGCAATATTCTGGACACAGCCAGGCTCTCTGGGCACAGCCAGGGTTTCTCAGGGCACCACCAGTACTTCTGGGCACAGCCAGACTTCCTGGACTTCTTAGGGTACCACCTGTCTTCCCGGACACAGCCAGGGTTTCTCAGGGCACCACCAGTACTTCTGGGCACAGCCAGACTTCCTGGACTTCTTAGGGTACCACCTGTCTTCCCGGACACACCAGGGTTTCTCAGGGCACCACCAGTACTTCTGGGCACGGCCAGACTTCCTGGACTTCTTAGGGTACCACTAGTTTCCCCGGGCACAGCTAGGATTTCTCAGGGCACTGCCACTCTCTGTGGGCACAGCCACACTTCCTGGACACAGCCAGGGCTTTCAGGGCACTGCCACTCTCTGTGGGCACAGCCACACTTCCTGGACTCAGCCAGGGCTCTCAGGGCACTGCCACTCTCTGTGGGCACAGCCACACTTCCTGGACTCAGCCAGGGTTTTCAGGGCACTGCCACAGCCACACTTCCTGGACTCAGCCAGGGCTCTCAGGGCACTGCCACTCTCTCTGTGCCTCTCAGGGTACCCTGCTGGAACAACAGCGACTCACAATCAAGGTGCTTACATATTCTCAATGGCGGCCAGTCAAGAGACAAAAGCAAATATCCCCCAGTTCCACTACATGGTGGTATGTTCCCAAACAAACAGTCAAGTTGTCCATTAAATTAGGGATGGAAGGCAATTCCCCATAGTCCATAGTCATTCGCCAGGGCTGTCCTGGGGGTGAGGGATGACCTTGACCTCACCCTCATCTCCCATGGAGGACTCAGCAAGCCTTTCCTCCTGGGACAAGTCCTGCATCCGGGCTGCCTGAGCAGGAACTTCCCGGCCCACAGGGCTGCAACGACCTTTGCTTTCTCCGGCCTGTGCTGGTTGGGGAACCGTCCACATCTTTCCACCTCTCCGCGGGGCTCCATCTCTCCAGCAGCTGCATGGCTTTTCCTGTACTGGTGGGAGAACCATCCACGTCCTCCCACCCCTCCACGGGGGTCCAGCTCCCCGGCAGCTGCTCCTCCTGGTCTTCCTCAGACTGAGTGTTCATACACACAAACTGCTCCACCACTCTTTGGAGAGCTTTGGCTGGCACCATACCCTGCTCGCTGCGCCATTTGTCGTGCGGGGTGGCCTTGGGGGTCTCTGCTCCCGCTCCCCATACAAGAACGCAGGATACGGTGAGGCCAAAAAGGAACACCCACGGAGCCATAGGTAGGGGAGTCATACCACTATATTCTCTCTGACGGCACTATACTCTCAATGGAGGCTGGATTCACACTGTCCGCAAACCGCCATCCACACTTGCCAGCCCAGCCACCATCTTCTTGCTAGCCCCCATTCTTTCTCTCTTCCTCCTTCTCTGCTAGCATAGCCACAGCAGTTATATTAGTGGCCAATAGCTCACTGGTTACAGCTGACGGCCAACTAGCCACAGCTGATGGCCATGCAATCACAGCTGATGGCCATTTACTACCTGAGCCAGCACCTGTCTATGTGAGGCTGAGAGCCTGGAAACTGCTTTCTGGGGCTCTGCCCCCACATTAGACTTCTATACTTTCATAGTTTTTTCTTCAGGACTTAGAGCTTTAAATAGTACAGTAATTTGGAGATGGAGCTGACTTTCTATATGAATCATTAGGATGTGTGCAAAGGGAGGAGGTGAATTTAAAAATGTAGGTGAATGTCTTCTGCTGTCTTTTTTTGAATCATCCATATATTCAAGTTTGACCTATAACATATTTGTTTCTTATCCCAATCCATCTTTAAACAAAATCATCTGCTAATAATAGGATGCTCGTTAATGCCCTGAATGACTTACATATGCAGCATAATTGCACCTTTCTCAGAGATTAGATTGTAAACTAAGAGTATAAAGTGAAAATCTCATACACTCAGAGTTGCTCTTGCAATGTCCCATAAAGTATAATACCAGAGCAACCCGAATTAGTTTTATACAGCTAATTTTCCTTCTTGTTTCTTGGAGTGAGCATCAGATGAAACATATGGCTTATTTTTAAGGGCCATATGATACAAAACAAACAAACAAAAAGCTAAAAACACATAGCAACTTTAAACACTAGAATTAGAATAAGCACAGAGCACTCGTGCAAGATGTGGGGCCATGGAGCCCAGACCAAGTGGGGAAGAGCAGGGTTCCCCTCTCACCTCATGATCATGCTAAGCTAGTCACTTAAGTAAAATGGTGACAGGAGTCACCTGTCTTATTTAAATCATTTCTTTTTTCCTTTTTTCCCCCAAAGTCCATAGAGTTTAATTAGCCAAGTTAAATACCTAAATATCATCAATCTTCTGTACGTGTTTTTCTGGAACACATATGATAGTTGATGGTAACTATTAAGTTCAATGTTTGTGTCCCCTCCGAATTCACATACTAAAATCCTAATCCTCAAAGATGATGGTATTAGGAAGTGGGGACTTTGGGAGGTGCTTAAGTCATGGGGATGGGACCCTCACGAATGGGATTGGTGCCTTATAAAAGAGGCTCCAGAGAGCTGTCTAGTCTCTTCCCCTATGTGACAATACAATGAGAAGTCTGTGTGACCAGGAGGAGAGTCGTCAGCTGACCATGCTGACATGCTGGTATCAGACTTCCAGGCCCTACAACTGTGAGAAATATTTTTTTCTGTTGTTTATAAGTCACTCAGCTTATGGTATTACCATAGCAGCCTGAACAGACTAAGGCAGAAATATCTGAGTTTCGTCTATAACATGCCTGTTTCTTATCCCAATCCATCCTTAAACAAAATCATCTGAGTAATTGGGTGAATTGACTGTGACTTCCTTAAATATCACAATTGATTTAAAAAATATTTTAGCATCCTGGATGTTCAACAGTTTTATCACAAAACATATTTACTCTTGTGGTAGGTGGTTCTTTGAATGGAATTAAACCAAAAGTAGTAGAGAGGTTTAACAAGAATGGTAACAGGCATGCTTTGTGTATTTAAGCACTTAACGACTCCTCCCCCCCCCCCCCCCCCCCCCCAGCCCTTAGATAAAGTACTCTCAGGTTGAGCCTGGGCTGTGTCCATTGCTGGAATTCTGGCAGGTCTGGGAAGAGCCCACCACCAGAGGGGGTGGAAAAGCTCTGAGAACAGGTCTGTGCAGAGGAAGAAGCCAGGTAGGAGAAGCTGAAAGATATTCCATTTTTTGCCTCCCAATTGAAATAGCTCTGAAAACAATTTTCCTGTTTACTGCAAACAGATTTGGTGGGAAAATCTGAAGTGAATTGATGCATGTATTCCAAGTCTTTATTTGACCCTCTTAGAGTATTCCTGAGATTCACTGTGGGTTGTTGGAGTATTTGATTACAGGGGTTGCACCACAACCTGTTCGGGGTTTTATACATGGGGTAGGCACCATATTATCTTTTTAAAATTGGAAAAATCTGAATTCTGAAACACATTTGGCTTTCCGAGGAGGGGTTGTGGACTTGTAATATTTTGCCATGCAAGGTTTCCACATTTTTCTACTATCTTAATTCATTTTAGGCCCTAGATTTGTAATTTTGAAACTGCTGCTATCTTATCTCTGATGTGACCTCTTCATTTGTGCTAAAACCTATGATTAGTAAAAAGGCTAAATGGGGGAATTTTCCTTCTGACTTCTCTGTATATAAGACTCTAAATAGAAAGTTTAGAAGATTTTTTAAAAAATTGTTTGGTTGTTGTTTTAGCTTCCTTTGGTGCCTTGAGTTTGAAAAAGTAGAAAAATAATCCAGTCAATCAGAAAGGCAAAACAAGAGTGATGGGTACTTCTGGGGAACTCAGTGGCACTTGAGGTGTGGATTCACCATACAGCACACGAGGCTAATGGCCTCTCTATCACTGAGATGGTCGTCACGGGTGTAACTCACCGAGAAGCACTTTGCTGTCCAGTATTTCAACGCCCTTTACTGCTTTATTTGTTCAGAGGTGTATCAGGTAAATGGACTGCTTATAATTGTAAGTGTAGTACCAGCCATTAAAGCAAATATATTTACAGCCCCTGTAATTATATTTTGGTAAAAGTTGTTCTGGATGGCTTGGCAGGACTCCTCCCTGGGTAATATGTTTACTTCAATATTTTCTCCAATGAGGCAGAACGGCTTATAGTCTAAACATTTTCTCCTAATGATACTTTTATTTCTGGCATGACCTTCTTCTCTTCCAAGTCTGAAATTAAAAAACATATATATGAGAACACATAGAGTGACAGATAAATGTAATGTGCTCCAGGAACTTACTGATTTATTGACCAATGGTCACATTAAAAAAAAAAATAAAAATCTATAATCCAAAGGCTAATGAAAGAAGGAAGGCACAGTAAGAATGATGTTAAATTAAGTATGTGTTTAGGCATGATGTCTGAATTTTTACCCTGCTGTCCTTGTTCTTAGATATTCTTGCACAAATTTTTCTATTGATGAAGTCTTTGTATACAACAACAGGGAATAAATGTTACTTAACAGAAATATTGTGTTATAGCTTTCTGTTTAGCAACATGAGCCTTCTCTTGGGAGTGTTTTAAAGCTTACTTAATTAGGTCACCTTCGGGCAAATTGAATTTTGGGTAAATCAAAAGATATCTAAATTCTTATAGATCACCTCAGTACCATTTAGTCTCCTGGTGTGTTAATTTGCCAAATGAAACCCTAAGGAATAAAAATAATGAAGTCAATAAATAAATAAAAATAAGTAAATGCTTACTTATAAATAAGAATATCTTATTTGTATAAGATCTTTGAGTTGTGGAATATGATGTAAAATATTTGATGAAAGAAGTTTCCGTTATAAGTTTGTAATGTTTGGATTTAGAAAAAATGTTTTTAAACGCATTTCCATGTTTTTCTCTACAGCAACTTCATAAGTTATAAGATCATAGGAATAATTATCTTCTCTTTCATTATAACTATTTATAATGCTTACCATGACACTTTGAGTAAGTGGTGGCTATCTGCACGATGTTAGAACATCTGTTAGTAGACATCTAGTCCTATGAAACCCAGGACTCTGGAATCAAGTGAGAAATAGAAATGTAAATTAATACATATGTCTCATGGAACTTTTTTGTCACTGAAAGCAGTGGGAATCTATGGTTTGGGCCTTTCCAATACACTTTTTTTCCCAGTGAGAGATGGTCCCTTTATGTAAACATGCAGTAAATAAAACATGTCTATTAATCATGTGTCACCCAGTTCCTGATAACAGGAATTATGTCGTAGGCCTCTCTAAATACAAATTTCTTTTCCCATTACCAGTAGAATAGACATCTGACTATAACAAGGTAAATTAAACCTTTCTATATTTTATATGTGGATATTAAGAGACAGAAACTCTTTCTGTTAGATTGTAAACTGTAAAAACATCAGCTTGGACTAGTCAGCATCCATCTTTCCATACAGAGAGTCAACTTGTTGAAGGAGAGAATGAGGCCAATATACAAAGAACAGCAAGAAACAAAACCAAAATTTGAAAGAGGGCCATTGAACGCCTTAAATTAGTCATCCCTGAATGTCACTTTTGGACTTCCGAGTTACATAGCTCAGTTCCACTTTACTTAAGATGGTTTCAGCTGGGTTTCACTCACATGTACCTGAAAGTATTCTAATAAACTTTGTATGTTTAGAAATGAAAACTGACTCAATAGAAATTGATTTTCTTTTTCTAGAAATCTTGTCTGCTGTTTCAGAAGCTGACATTACGTAAAGGTTAATACTTTGGGTTTAGATGTATGGATTACTCACTACCGGGTTTCCCAGAAAATAAGACCAGGTCTTATATTAACTTTTGCTCCAAAAGACACATAAAAGCTTATGTCCAGGAGATGTCCTCCTGAAAAATTATGCTAGGGCTTGTTTTCTGGTTAGTTCTTATTTTCGGGGAAACACAGTATAACTGAGGAATGTGAAGCCAGGTGTTTTTGTTATATTCATTAAAAGCGTAACTAGCAAAATAGCAGTTGAAAATGTCAGTGAGGGATAAAAGGATTCAGTGTAAAGTATATTTTAAAGAACAATATATAAATACAATGATGGCATATTTACTCACTGAATCAATTGTTATTAATAATTGCTTAGCTAAACATCAACTTTTACTCTTATCCATGAGAGTAATTTTTACTTTTCTGCTACATTTAATTTTAAGTCTGTGCAAAACACCACTTGACTCTTCCTTCTGCTTCTCATTCTTTGCAATGATAAGTCTTGCTGTAGATGCTACAGCTACTTCAGATTTCAGCATAGAATCAAAACTTTTAAACTCTCTGTTTAGCATCTGTGGGATAATTTTGATTTGCCTTCTGCTTCTAGATGTACCATGCAAGGCAAAACCAGGTTCTCTCTCTCTCATCACCATGGTCAGCGAAATAAAAAATAAACCTTCATTGTCAATGGATTGTCTCGTTTGTGTCAAACCCTGTGACTGTTTTCTCTGTTAGACAAAAATTATTTCTCCAATCATCCCACAGTCACGCTATTTCCTTCTTTGAAACTGAACATGATCACACCCTTTCCAATTGATATTATTTCGACACACATTTTAAATAAACATGCCTGTACAATTTTAAAAAATCAGATACACATTGCTTTCTCATATATAGCAAGTGCAGTAAAGACCTGTAAACCAAATGTTTGCAAAATGCAAAGTTACTTTTAGGACCCCAATTATTGTCAATCACCATATTGTCATAACTACTTTCCTGAAATTCCCCCAAATAGAATTGGTTTTGATGACTGCAGGTGATTCAGAGTACTCTCCATACACAGTCATTTGATAGTTGTTTGTTTTTTAACACTGGCAAGCCTGCAGCAAATTTTAGGATATATTAAAATGTGTTTATCATAGCCAGTATCTAATAGATGTAATCACAGAAAGGTTTTGAAGCCAATTCAAAAGATTCATTGTATAGAAATAAAATTATGGTAATTCATCATTAATATCATCTTCTGGATGCTATAGTTTTGGTAGAGGTAAAGATTTGCAGTTTCCCATCTCCCTGTCCATGGTCAGTGTTCATCTTATAGCTAGCATCCTACCTAAGATTAGATTTATGCATTTGTTTTTGGTTCAAGGTTTCTTGCTCCCGCTGGCAAACACAGATGCTCCTTAACTCCTCTCTACCTGAATGTGCACAGAATATAATTATGACAGGAGCTAACATTATCTGAAATACATTTCTGTTTATGCTTGTAGAGCAAGGTCAGAACAATTAATCTGAAAGATGGTAGTATCGAGGATTATGCCAAACAATATTTCCCCCAGGAATGTAATACCATATATCACAAATAGGCAAAATATTCATGTACATTCTCTGCTGGGCTCTCTGTGAAGCCAGGTTTCCTGTCACTAAATATGAAGTTTACAAAATAGACTCTCGGGGATGCAGATGCTTCTAGTTGTGTGTGTTTCATGCATATGTTGAAATATTATGATGATTAATTTTCCCAGTTTTATTGAGACATATCTATCTATCTATAGATGTATATAGAAGATATATATATATCTATATATATATATATATATAGATAGATATATAAAACATGGTGTAAGTTTAAAGTGTACAATGTGGTGATTTTGTGTATGTATATACTGTGAAATGATTGCCACAGTAATGTTAGTTAATACGTTGTGATGGTTAATGCTGCCTGTTGTCTTGACTGGGCCATGGGGTGCCCAAATATTTGGTCAAACATTATTCTGTGTGTGTCTGTGAGGGTGTATTTGGATGAGATTAACTTTGAAATCGGGAGACAGGGTGAAGCAGACTGACCTCCCCTACGTGGTTGGGCCCCATCCAGTCAGTTGAAGGCCTGAATAGAACAAAAAGGCTGACCAACCTCCCTTCCCACTCGAGAGTGAACTAGGATTCCTGATACCTGACTGCCTTTAAACTGGGACATCATCTTCTTTCTTGTCTTTGGACTTGAATTGAAACATCAGTTCTTCCTGGGTCTCAAGCTTATCAGCCTCTGGACTGGAACTACACCATTGGCTCTCCTGAATCTCCTTATTCTCTCACTCTCAGATAGATAGATAGATAGATAGATAGATAGATAGATAGATAGATAGATAGATAGATAGATCTCACCAATACAAATGTTATATTGATAATCTCTAAAGTGGAGGAAGTAATCTTTACTCTGGCTATCTGATAGTCTGGGGAACTCCCAAGTTTGTTGTAAACATCCAGAATGGCAGGTATGATGATGTTAAATCATATCATGTTTGGTGCTCCCTCCTCCCAGTTTCTCAGAGCATTTTGTGACATTGAACTAACACACAGATAGACCATTAAGCTTCTCTAAGTAAAGTCTGGCCCTTTGTATTGGTGAAGACAAAGGCTCAGGTAGCTAGAGTCCTGACACTAAATCATTTCCAAAGGAAACCTTGCGACTGTAATATAAGACACTAACTGGCCTCCTCTTAAGAAAACAGAAAAATTGTGTTCCATTTTACTTATTTTGAAACATGAAACTAAAATTTTTACAATGAAAGTTATAACTGAATAACAACAATTTTTCTTTAACCTCGAGCTTTCTTGGAACCAGGTAGAATAATAACAACAATAACGATGACAAAAATATGGTAGCTGATGATTAACTGGCATATTTCAGGGGTCCTCTTGTTGTAAAGTCATAGTTGCTCTGGTGGCAGAGGGGGCCAGTTTGGGAATCTCTGCCACCCTCCTACCCCAGTCATCTCTTCCTTACTAAGAAACTTGTCCACTGTTTGCCCTGCTCTGGATATGGAGGTACAGAGTTTGCCTTAGAGTCCTCCAAAACCTTTCAGTTGGCTGTAATTTGGGGTTCAAACCAATTGATAAATCAAGTTAGCAAGGTAATGATTATTTGACAGAATTGCAAGCTACTGCTTTAAACTGTCTTTGATTTGACAAAAATCATAGACTCAATCAGTGCTAGAAAAAGGCCAGTCTTGGGTACACAATAAAACTTTCATTATTGCCATTCCCTGTCACTCCTAATGTCATCAATTACTTCATCCTAGGGGCATGGGAGTCGGTGCTGTTGATAGATAGACAGCATAGTCTGGTGACCTGGTGACTCTCCTTTGACAGCAGACTGCAGCTGTCTCTTTTTTTTTTCTTTGTAACTAATTAGCCCTATATAAATTTTTCTGTTGTGTAGACATGATCTAAAACACATAAAATATTCTAGGGCTTGAAAATACTTATATCAATCTAAAGACCATGTATTTTGAGAATTGATTTTAAAAGCTATGGCCTTATGTAGGCTGCCTTCTGGGATTTCAGTTTTATTTTCAACATTAAAATCTTTATTTAAAAAGCAGGTGTATCATCAGAAAATAAATGTTTTGTATCAAATTGCAGAAGAATTTGATCCTGTGAGTGATTGTTGCTACGGGACCATTTCATGCAAATTAATCTGTAAACATTTAGCAGCTAGATACTTGATGGGAGGAGGGAAGAGTAGAGAAAATTAGTCAGATGGAGAGCAAGAAAATTACTCCCATCTGATTAGAAAAAGATAATCGTGGTGTTTTCATGCAGACCAGCAGCATCATAACGTTTTTCTAATTTCTCTTTTATTTTACTTGTCTTCGAGTGAGAGTAGGTAATCCTGAGGAATATGGAAGGGGTACCTGGTGTTGCCTGGAAAAGTAAGGCAACTAAATACACTTCTGGATAAGACATGACTACTCAGTTATCTCATTAAAGAAAAAAAAACACAACTGGGAATACACTTGTCAGATTTCCCCCTAATGTTCATTAGAGTCTTCAGAGTTGTCAACAAATCCTGTTTGTATTAGAAATATGTATTTTACCAACATTTGAGGGAAACCAAGAGCTACTTACCACCATGTTTGGGATTGGTCAGATATTGTAAAAGATGCGTCAGGAAAATTCAAATTTTTTCTTTTAAATCTCAGTTGGTGAATATTTACCTTTCAATAAGTATAGTGTTAGAGATTAGTAGTTAGTTATATTTAGCGTGGTTCTTATTTATGCAGTTATTTAGGGTTTAAAAAGTTTACGTAAGTTGAAACTGAAAAAATAACTGTATTTTGCTTAATTGTGCCTGTGTTGGGAACATGGAGCCATAATTAAATTGTGACTAGAGGGTACATATGAGCAAATCTAAATTTAAAAAACAATTTCAATTGTGATGGCATTGATCTATATCTTGCGTATGATGATGGTTACATGAATCTGCACATATGATAAATCACATACACACACACAACCACACACACATGCACACACTCAAAGGCATTTAGAACTAGTAAAATCAGAACAAGGTCAGTGGATTGTACCAATGTCAGTTTCCCAATTGTGATATTGTACTGTAGTTATGGAGATGTTACCGTTGAGGGAAACTGGGCAAAGGGCTTACCAGAGCTCCCTGTATTACTTCTCACAACTGTGTGAGAATCTACAATTATCTCAAAATTAAAAGTTAAAATATTTCTTAATATCATAAAATGCGTTCCTTTTTATTCTCTTACTTCCCTTATAATTGTTATTTAAACATTGTAAAAGCCAGCACATCAAAATTACTCTGAAAAATTAGGAAAGAATTCAGAACCTGCCATTTTTGTGCAGAGCAGAAAGCAATAAGCCTTCACTTATATGCCATCTACCCATGGTTACAAAAGAAAAATTCTGAATTATTGTTATGCTCATGCACTGTGCTCATAAAATTACCAACATGTTATGAGCCTAACTTCTTTTAAATTAATCCAACAGAACAGAGCCACAGAATACAATATAGTCTATATAAAGACCTTATTATAAGTGCACAGGAAACTATTTCTTTTTATCATGTTGCCTGTGGATGAGTCAGTTTGAGCAAATACATTAAAAATTTTAGAGAACATTGAAATATACTTTTTCAAATGATTATCAAAAAATACAGTTACATTTTAAAAATAAAAAGAGCATGTATTTACATTTTTTTACTATAACAAATGAGTCTGCTGATTATGTGCAATGTTAAATATTGAGACAACTAAACAACTCTTTTTAGTTCTTAAAGATCATTATAAAATATGCATGAATTACTTACTCATAAACTATTTTTGAATAGCTACAGTTGGGTACTGTGCTGGAGGACAAAGATATAACAGTAAACAAGAAAAATGTGCTCCAAGTTAATGGTGCTTTCTGTCCATCCGATAACTTTTAACAATAGTGCTGTAGTAATATTTATTGTTAACTAGTAGTGCCAGATTCAGTGCTAATCACTCTATATTCATGTTTTCATTAATACTAAAAACCTTCAAGGAGGCTCTGGAAGGCAAGTGTCTGGGATCAAAGGAGCTTTGATATAAATGATAGAATGACTTGGAGTTTGGAAGAACTCAAGGTTCTAATAAATACATTGGTAAATTATGAAAAGAAAAATCCATTGAAACTTGAAGCAAAAGCAATACAATTCTTATTGGAACTGTAGAGGAGAGACCTGGGAATTCAAGATATTGACTTATACAGAAGGAAATATAATGCTAATAGTATACTGCTTGATGCTTTAGGAAGAAAATAATAGCTACAGAGTCGTACTAATGGAAAGAGTTTCCTGGTACTCAACTTTTAAATAGACTAACAGATAAGTTATTTAGAAGTTAACTGATTATAGAAGAAAATGTAATTGCCAGTGTAAAGTTACAGTTGATGGAGGCTGGGAGGTGGAAGGCAGTGAGGGAAGGTATTAGACTGCACAGAGAAAGGCATCAAGAGAGACTTTCTATTTTTGATAGAACAAGAGATAGAATGTAAGGATGTTGTTTGAGCACTACTAAGCTGGAGGGAGGAAGATAGGAGAAGAGAATTAAAACGCCTCTACTATAGCAAGCAGTTAGTAGACAACATCCAAAGTTAATAAGCCAAAAGTTAATATATTAATAATAGTACATTGGGGGGTGGGAACACACCCAGAAGTGGCTAAACATGATTGTTTCTGAAATTTGGAAAAGACAAAGGATGAATAGAAAAGTGTTTTTTTTTTTCATTGTAGACCCAAATGTTTTAATTGATTACTTTTTTTGTTTAAAAATGAAGCAGCCTTCTGTTTTATGTAAGATAATAAGTTTCCCCATTAAGAACTACTTGAATTGTGATTTTTCAATCACTTGAAAACCAATCATTGAGCATATACTTCATGCAATGGTGGATTCTATCTAAAGGAAAATAAGATTTTTGAGGATGATGGTTCATACTGAGTATATTTATTATATGCACAAGTAATTGTGGTTTTTGCAATTATTTTTAACCTTTTAAACCTCAGTGTTTTTTTTTGCAACAACCTAATAAGTAAAATGAATTTCTGGTCCAATAATTAAGGCATGGATATTTGTGAATGTATATCTATATATACATGTGCCTGAGAATGTGGAAATGACAGGAGTAGAATCATAATCAAGGTATACATCTAAGGTTTGATAGTCATGAATATCATTTTTGAATATATCATGAATAATGTTTTTATACATCCAAACTTCATTCTTGATTTTTGTGCTTAGAAATCATGATAATGCTTGCCAGCCAACATCCAGCCCTTCTCAACCCTGTCTTATCACCTTGACCTAGAGTCAAATAAATCTGACTCCTGGAACTCTCAATCCTGACCTCTGTTAAGAAAACATACCTCCTTACGGTGTGTGATGCATATGGCCCTGACTAAGAGATTATAGTTTATGAGCATTTTACTTACTGCAAAAATATCTGTTGAAGCATTCTGGTGAGATAGCACTGCAATGTCTGTAAAGAGAATATTTCCCCGTTTAAAAACTGCTATTGTAAATAATTATTGATCTGAGATAAATTGTTTTAAAACATTTGAGTTGCAACATAAAACACATTATTTTTGCCTCTGTTTATTGACATTATATATATTTCAGGCAATAAGAAGTCTTGCTACATAACACAGATACCTAAAAGGCAAAATTTAGAAGATGGTAATGGCAATAATTTTATTGTAACAGCTGCCTCTGATAGGAAGTCTTAACCTCCAGAGTCTGCTTTTCTGTGATGTTTAAGGGAAAGTGCATGAGCTTAGCTGTTAGTTGGCAAAAATGGAACAGGCACCCGGGGACATAACTCAAATCGTTTCAGTCTATTCATCTACAAAATGAAGAAATGCTATTGTCATTCACTGAATCACTAACAACATTGCTGAACACCAATAATAACTGTTAACAAGTACTGGGCACTTACTGTCTGGCAGCTTTCTGTGTTAAGTGCTTGTACGTGAATCTCATTTGATCCTCCCAACTACTACTAGAATCCTCATTTTAAATAGGAGGATATTAAGGGTCACAGGGGCTCTAGTTCTTAGTAGGGTTAAGTGGTAGAAAATAAATTGAAACACATATCTTTTTTATTCCAAGGCCCTTGCACTTAAAACACTACTCTAAATTGCTCACTTTATGTGAACTTCAGGGTTTTCACAGTTCAAATACTTCAGGGTTTTCACAGTTCAAATACATAGTAGCTCTAATTACTATGGCCTGGACTCACAGCTACTGTAGGGTGGGGCCCACAGCTACTGTAGGACATTCACAGTCCCCATGTGTCCACAGCGAAATTTGTAGACTGAGCTATGTTATACACATACGTGCACTGTGGTATTTCAAGAGTAAGTAGATGCCATGGGATTAATAAAAACAAATGCAGTTAAATAATGATAGACACATTGGCATTTTTTTTCTAAAGAACAATTTCTAAAAGTACAATTTCTGTCATCATGGGATGTGAAAGTTGTATTGATGTTAAATACGGAACATCAGACTCAGGGTCACTGCACAACTCCAGGGCTTCCATAACAAAGGACCCCAGAGTGGGTGGCTTAAATAACAGAAAGTTATTTTCTGACAAGTCCGGAGGCTAGAAGTCTGAACTCAAGATGTTGGCCGGGTGGGTTTCTCCTGAGGTCTGTCTCCTTGACTTGCAGATGCTCGTCTTCTCCCTTTGTCCTCACGTTGTCTTCCATCTGTGCGTGCCTGTGTCCTGCTCTTCTCTTCTCATAGGACACCAGTCATATTGGATTAGGGCCCATTTTAACTTAATTTCCTAATGACTTCATTTTAACTTAATTTCCTCTTTAAAGACCCTATTTCCAAATATAGTCACATTTTGAGGTAAAGGGGTTAGGACGTCAACATACGATTTTGGGGGGGACACAATTCAGCCTCTAACCCCGCCCCTCATTCTCCCATAGAGAATTGCATGTGTGTAATTTGGCTTTTCCAAACTTCACCATCTGTGAGGCAGTTTTTAGCCAATAAAAAAATACCTTTATTGAAACACCCTCCATACTCACCTGATCTGGTCCCCAATGACTTCTTTCTTTACCTGAAGATAAAGGAAATATTGAAAAGAAGACATTTTGATGACATTGAGGACATCAGGGTAATACGACAACAGCTCTGATGGCCATTCCAGAAAAAGAGTTCCAAAATTGCTTTGAAGTGTAGACTAGGTCCTGGTGTTAGTGCATAGCTTCCCAGGGGGAGTACTTTGAAGGTGACCATAGTGATATTCAGCAATAAAGTATGCAGCACTTTTTCTAGGATGAATTCACGAACTTAATTGTTAAAACTTGTATAACCATTTCTTCCTAACTTGTCCTCATGCTCTTTTTGTGCCTTAATTCTCCCCATACCCCCTACCATAACTGGAAGCATAATTCTGAGTGGTGTGATGGTATATACATGTATAAAAAGTAATTGATCTATATACATAGGTTTTTCTCATTTTGCTTTATGTAAGTTTTTAATTCAATTTCAAAGAATTTGGAGAAAACAAACATGATTCAGTTCATTGCTTGCCCTTACTCAGAGCTCCTCAGTGGCTAAATATCACACCCAAATGCTCTACAAGTTCTCTATTATATACCCAGTAGAGCCCATCAACTTCATTTGTCACTTTCTGTCACTTACTCCACTCTGTTCACACTGGCCTTCTTAATATTTTCTGAATGCACCAACTTAACTTTACCTCAGGTCTTTACCCTCTGCCTCAAATATTCTTCTTTTTAAATCACTGTGTCTGCATCGGCACTTCTCAAATATCACTTCTTTAGCAAAAGCCCTACCTGATTTGTGCTATACCAAATAGCATCCCTTTCCATTATTCTTTATGTTCTTTCACTGCTCTTTTTTCCCCTTCAACAAAATGATCATTTCCGGATATTATATCATATATTCATTTGTCCCTTTGATTTCTGTCTGTTTTTTTTTCCTATAATATATTACCTGGCATAGCACAATTACCTGGCATAGTGCATTGTTAGAATATATATAAAACCAAAAAAAAATTTTAATTACTTCCATACAATTTGGAGACCATTTCAAATAACGTTTAGAGTTAGAAATGTCCTCTTTTTTGCTCCAGTTCTCTTTGTATGCAGAGCTACAGTTTTAATGGAAACTACTTTTAATTCTTTGCTATTTAGACAGTTAAACTTTACTAAATTTGGTCAAAAATTACTCTTGTTGTATGCAATCAGGCAGATAAAGCTCATATGGCATATCCATGCTTCTTTCCTAAATATTTGTAGTTAAATAGAGTCCCATTACTTAAAAGACATTTTCCAATGGGAAGAAATATGCAAGTACAGTGTCTTTACTTTATGTAAACATGTATCCCAAAATGTGGCCTGTAATAAGTTTTTGGCAATTTTAAGGTATTAGGGGAAGCCTCCCTATTTGTGAAAATAACACTCTGAAAGCTTTTGTAAAACAAAGGAAAATTTTATGATGTAAATAGTTGGTCTCTAAGTATCAGTACTTCAATAATCTTGGGACAATCTAAATTTGTTTGACCCTTTTATATATGTAAAAATGCTTCTAATAATTATAATAATAATGAAATGATTGCAGAATAATTATGTCACAGGGTTATTATAAGATGAAATGAAATAATTATGAAAGAACGCATTGTAAAGTGCAGTACTTTAAAATGCTGGAAATCATCCTTTAAATCAAAACAAGAAATACTTGAGGGCCTATGATTTGAAGCACAGTGACCAAAGAAGGGGAAAAAAAGTTACGTTAGCTCTAAAATAAGGAAACAGTATTGGAATTAAAAATTATGGAAACTTTTTCAAACAAAAGTTAATAAGTATCCTAAGAAATGTAATTGGTAAATTTAGACAATAAAAGTCAATTTTACAATCACTTTTATTTTTTCCTTAGTTTTAATTTTGGTTCAATTGATTTTCTAGAAACTTCACTTTGTCATCATGCTCTTAAATATTCCTTCTCCACGGAGAAACTAAAATTGAGTTGCTTGTCTTTTCATTCTTAAGAAATATTTTTCAAAGTGTTAACTGAGTCTGTAGAAAAACTAAGAAGATCCCAAATAGAAATACCTTCTTTATTTATCAATATATTGCACCTCATTTTGTTCTCCTCAGTCTATCACTATAGAGAAAATTATACTTTATTTATTCACATCACAATGGCACAAGACCCCAAGCCCTTTCTTGCCAGAAATTACTACTACAGAGAAGGTCCTTCATGCATTTCTGAGAATTTTCACAATGTACTGCTTCACATGACACCAGAACTAAATTGTCAGATTCTTTGACTGGGACCTCTCTCTTGCCACCAGTCTGTTATGTCTGTTGCTGAATGCACTTGTAAATTATGAGTTCTGTTGGGCAAAGTTGTCTGTGGTACTGATGCCACTTCTGCCCCATTCCCATCTCAGGTGGGGTCCAAAGGTCAGTCTTGACTACTCTTACCTGCTGCCTGTTGGAAGCCAGCGGGCACTGCCCTACCGTGACTGCCAAGGGCAACCTCTCTGCTGTCCTGCTACTGGCAAAGAATAAAATGTCACTGCCTTCTCTCATTTCCACACTGCCTCTACCTGGCCAGGAGAATGTCACTATTCCAGGAATCACTTCAGGCCTTTCTACTCTTTAGAGTCTATGATGGTTAATTTTATGTGACAGCTTGATGGGCTAAATGATGCTCAGATAGCTGGTACAACTTTATTTCTGGATGTCTCTGGGAGAAAATTTCTGGAAAAGAGTTGTATTAGAATCACTGGACTGAGTAAAGATCTGCCCTCAGCAATGTGGGTAGAGCATCATCTAATATGTTGAGAGCCGGAACAGAACAAAAAGGCGGAGAGAGGGTAAAACTTCTCACTCTCTTACTGAGCTGGGGCATCCATCTTCTGCCCTTGGACGTCAGAACTTCTGTTCTCAGGCATTAGGACTCTGGGCTTCCACTAGTGGTTCCCGCCTTTGGGCTCAGACTGGGATATACATCATTGGCTGCCCTGGTTCTCAGGCCTTTGGACTGAGACTAAGTTACTCTACCAGCTTTCCTCTTCTCCAGCTGGCAGGAGGCAAATCATGGCACTTCTTGGCCTCCATAACTGCATGAGCCAACTTTTGTGATAAATCTCCTTATCTATCTATCTATCTATCTATCTATCTATCTATCTATCTATCTATCTATCTATCATCTATCATCTATCAATCATTTATCTATATCCTTTTGGTTCTGTTTCTCTGGAGAACCCTACCTAATAAAAGGTCCATGCCCCTTTGGCTTCAAACCCAAGGAGAAAGTCCCTTCTCCATCGTCAGTTCAAATTCTTGCCCCATAATCTATTCCAGGATGAGCCACTACCTACACGGTGTGACTGACAGGGTTACATCCTTACACTTCAGAGGGTAATTCCATCTTAACTCACTGGGTCATAGACTTCACCCATGGCTCTGATTAGACCATTAAAAATTAACCTGAGATTGATAAATGTCCTTAAACCCAACTATTCACTCTTTCATATGATCACTTTGTTACTTACATTTAAACCAGACGGGTACTGGATAGTTTGTAAACTTTTAAAGATTGAGCTGAATATAGAGTTAATAAATCTTAGCAATAAAGCTTATTTTATTAAAGGCTACCACTAAGTACATTACATTTTATAGTGTACCTAACACTCTTTATAATTTAACTATAGGTAATAACTCAGATCTGTTAATTTCCATACATATTTTTTTCTTTTTTGCCGATCTTCAGAACAGACTGGTTATAACTTAGTGATCACATCAAACATGTCTTCAATAGCAATGCACTTTAATTTGCAGATTTCTTAAGTAAAAGATACATTGTAAGTATACATGTTCAGAAATTTTGGGGTTTATTTAATACACAAGTGTGTGTGTAATGTAAAATCATTGTCTTTATAGGATACTACTTTTACAGGAAATAATAGTCTCACCTGGAGGTAAATCTTATATTCAAATGCTCTTTGTTCTTATCAGTCTGCTATGAAATAATTGTCTAAGACTTGGGAAGTGTCTGAATAAGAATATCATGTAATAAGAATTACTGGACTTACTTTTTTCTCAGATGTTCAAATTCATATTGACTTTAACTCTTTTACTCAGAACATCTATTGTATTATTATATGTGACCATTCATGTACAAATGAGTCTACATAATTATGCAGAGTATTAGCATATTTGTGCACAGTGATGTAAATTGTGGATAAAGCTCTGAGCTTTTACAAGAAAATGGAAAGAAATTGATTCTATTCAGATGCCATGGGATGTTCTTTTATGTCACTGAGAGACATTTCTTCCAGCTAACTTTAGGATCATAAAGTTCAGGTGCAAACACAAGAATACAAGGGAACTCACAAATCCCCATACTACACAATGCCCTCTGTATCTAAGAGTCTATCCAGTTCAGAGCAGAAGCTCAATTAAAATTTATATTTGGAATTAGGCAACACGTCTGGGTATGTAGTTCTAGTTTTATGCTTTCATTTACAAAAGACATTGAGTCTGCTACAAAATAAATTATCCACACTCAAGAGTCAAAAATACATTAGAATATCTGGTGATCTTGGGATAAGACCCAAATAAATCTAAACTACAGAGAATGCTATGAGATTTTGAGAGAACTTGCTAAAGAGACAAAGAGTCTCATTGCCCCAACCATGTTTGGTGACATAACCTGAATTGTAGGGTTTAGTGATTCCATGTACAGTGAGAGGCTGCATTTGAACTCTACCATTTTTAGTAAGATAATATTAGCACAGTTTTACTATCTCACATCTTAGGTAATTGAATATGCTCCCCGAGACTTGGGTAAGTTTTAGATAGTTATAATCTACATTAGATTCTGGGTTCTGCTTTTGCTGGAGTAGGTCTCACTCACTTTGACAACATGAAGGCCACTGGTGACATTAATTTGGAGTTGATTCAGTGGGGTCACGCAGATTAGGGGAGTTGCTTGGAAGAGTGGGAAGTGAGGAAGTGGAGATATGAGGAAAGACTATTTCGAAGAGATCGCTAGAAAGATCAGTGAAATGGGGCTAAAGATGGAAGGTGACATAGAATCTATAGAGGAATTTTTAAATATGGAAAATATTGAAGTGTATTTCTATGTGAATAATAAAAACAGCCTACACTTGTACTCGTATAGTTTACCATGTGCCCAAACAAAGTATTCTATAAGTATCAATATATTTAACTCTAAATTTTGTTAAGAACCTTTCTTCTTACAGATGAAGTTGACTCACAAAAGGGGCTAGTAATGGGCTCAAGGTCATGCAGCTACCACAGGGTGGGGCCAGGATTCCAATCCCAGCACTGTATTGCTAGAGCCCACACTCTAGAGCACAGGGCACTGCCTCTCATAAAAATAGGAGTGATCCTCTTGGGAGAGAGCAGGAGGAATATTGCAGAGGCAAAGAACTGAAGGATGAGAAGAGGGTTGGGATCAATGTGCAAGTGGAAATATTCAATCCTTAGAAATGAGAACAGTCTATGTGATAGACTGAGGGTGAAGGAAGATTGTTAGTCTTCATGGTGGCTCTCTTATTAATTTATTTATTTTTCTTATTTCCTGAGTGTAATAAAGAGGGCTAGTGTTGAACATTGAGAAGAGAAGAGAGGTGTGAAATATATGCAAAATAATGACCTCATTTCTTTCATTTCCTACCACAGATCATGAAAAGGATATCAACCAAATCAGGTGCCTTTTCAACTTAGGACTTTGGCTACTTCTTACCACAGGGCATAGCTGACAACCATCTGTGCTATGGTTACTTTTCTTAGTGATCCAGGAATTCTCTTTTTCATGAGGCTTGAGTTCCTTTACATGGCCAAATATCATGAAAATGGAGGAATGTCTCTTTTCTAAGAATCTTATTAAGGACATGTGGGAATTAATACAAGGTTTTAAGGTGGCCGAGGGGTAAATTGAAACATTTCATGTGCCTCGTTAAAACAAAATGCCACAATTGAAAAAGAGTGAAACTTTAAAACCAATTGTCTGAGACCTCACCCCGGGAAGTTTTATTTTCCTACAGATTAAGCGGTATCTTTTCATTTTCTTGGAAAGAAATTTGCTTATAAAAGTGTTTTATGTATAGTTTAAGTACCATTATTTTGGTGTCATGGGAAAATGTGCATATCTTTATGAGTGTTCTCAGTATCTTTCCTTCTTACTCCCTCTCAAGACATGTCTTCAGCTCCTGCTCCACTAATGCCCCAAACGTTCAAATATATAAACATGCACTATGAACTTGTTGAAAATTTGGCAAATGATGGAGTCATCCCTTCTGCTACTCATATTTTCAGTTGTAGGTAAGCATCCTTGATCTAGGCAGACTCTTCTGCATATCAGTCTGAATGTCAGGACATTTTTGATGCTATTTCTAAACCAAGACACACAACCATTTTGAGAAAGAAATATAAGGTACAAAAGATTTTGCCTTTTTCGAAATGACCCAATATATTTAACCAGTGACTAGTTTTCTCAAAGGTGTTTGGAAAGCCATCTGATTCTTTTTTTGTGTCTCATGGGAATTTTCAGCAAAACCAGTTAATCAGTGCATGCTTGTGAACCTAGTCATAAGAGTGATATATCCCTCCTTTGTATCTACTTCTAGAGTCACCATATCTTGCTTGATTGTTGGGGCCCAATCATTGACCTCAACTTCCTTCTGTCCTATTTCTTGCTAATTTTCTGTCAGTGGCATTCTCATACCTCTACTTTCTCCTTCACCTAATTAATATCTCTACTTTTGAGAATAACTAAGTTTTCACATTTCACATTTTCACATTTCTATCATTTTCAGTGATCTATTGGAATGTACACATAAGTGATACTGAAACCACCCATTTAAATACAATTTTATTGTGCATCTATTTAAAAAATGATGAAGATTCACATCTCATATGGAAAGATGTGTACAATATGTTAAGAGATGAAAGAAAATTATTACAGAGTATAGAGAGTATGATCCCATTTTGTATAAAAGTGTCTCTAAGTAGTTTGGAAGGATTGGTATTAGAATGTAAACTGGTTATATCTAGTACATGGTGATAATCCAAATACTTTTTAATTTTATTCATTAATAAAGGTTTTTTACTTGTTTAACAGAAAACACAGTCTGTAGAGGCAAGGCATAGTTTTCCTTTCCACAGGGCCCTTCATCTCATAGAATTTTAAGTTACCCACAGATCTCTGTGTGAGATGCCTTTCAGTTCTCATTATTCTGTTTATTCAGTTTAGTATGATGGTTATGTACCAGAACTACTTACTCTCTCTGTAAACTGTGCAACTCACCTAAACTTGTCTGTGCCTCAATTTCCTCATCTGTAAAACGGAATAATGATAATAGTACCTATATCAAAGGATTAATTTGAAAATTTAATAAATGTAAAAAGCTTAGAACAATAACCTAAATACAGTAACTATTTTTCTTTATTCTTAAGTATTTAATCCCAATGACATGTTAAATAATATGCTAGAAACTGAAACTAACACAGAGGAGAGTGTAGAATCAATACCTGTTCACAGTTTAGAAGGAGAGACACAGTTTAGAAGGAGAGATGATTACAGTGAATATGCTGATTACCACAAAGGAGATATATGAAGTTTTATGGGACTGTTTAGAGGCATGTGTGACCCAAAATAGAAGGCTTCCTCAAAGACGTGATGTCATGAAGAAGGATGAATCATTTTGGGGAGGAGGCATTCCAATTATATGGGCCAGGATCCACAGTCAGAGGGTAACAATATGGGTTTCAAACTTTTCTATCTGCAATCCAACGTGCTGTGAACTTCAACTTCTAATTCTACTTTAAACATCTCAGTTCTTCCATCCACTTCTTGTATTCTGTGTGATGGGGACATTAATTGTTCCCTGTCTTCCAGGAGCTATGGAGAAATTATAATAATTTTTGATAAAGAACACTGAAAACTCATTTGTAAAATTTCTTTTGGGAATGGAATGATTAATCCTTGATTAAACAACTTTATAAACCAAAAGAAAAAAAGGCAAATCAGAAGAAATGTTAATCTATAAATCCCAGACTCTGGCTTTTATTGCTCACTTATTAGACTTCTTGAAAAGGGGAATGTTTTTCAAATTTCAGATTGAAACCTTTAAATGAAAAGGAGAAAAGACACAACTAATTTCTGTATGCAGTGAGATAAAATTTAATGGATTAATTAAGATGCAGATTAAATGGTAGATATAAAACCTTACTATTCTGGAGTTTAAGCAGTGAGTTAAGAGGATTGCATTTTCGTTTTGAGCAAACAGATGTATACAAAAGAAACCCTAGTAGATCAAAAGTGGTTTGACAGATTGGTAAATTATCTGCAATATGATGTACAATAACCCTTTTTGGTAACTTCAGATTTTTTTTTTTTTTTTTTTTTTGGTAGCTATATCTAGTAAACTTTTGGTGTCTCTTATAGTTTCAGATATCGTAAAATAAAGCACTTTAGGGATTTTCCTTTGACTCTAATTAGGTACAAATTGTTTTAGTCATAGAAATACGATAAAACAATCCCTGACTTAAAAAAAATATTATAACAAAAACACATAATATAAAATGTATCATCTTAACCATTTTTAAGTGTACACTTCATGAGAAGTTTATTTATATTGTTGTGCAGCCATCAGCACCATCCATGTCCAGAACTCTTTACATCCGGCAAAATTAAAACTCTGTACTCAAACAATAACTCTCCATTCCTTCCTCTTCTTAGTCCCCTGATTTTTAAATAAAATGTGTTGTAAATGTTTTTTTAATCTGAACTGCAATTTATTATATGAGCAACATAGTAAATGATGATTAATTCTCAAACTAGTCCACAAAAGCCTATTTATCGATTAACTAGCAAGAGCTACTAAATAGATGAAATAGACCAATTAACAGACAGGATTAGAAATCTTAGTAGGCAGTGGACTGAAATTTGTGGTCAATGAAAGATATGCATACAACAACATCATTTTATTGGTACAAGATGATCCTTAAGCAAAATCTGGCAGTGGACAACATTTGTGTTTGGTATCTCTAACTCCTAAGCTCTTACTTCCAGATACTATCCTAAATTGAATGTTATGCCCCACACAGGTCTATAGCATTCCCTGAGAGTCCCTCACTTTCAAAGTACTTTCTTCCTTTTGTTCATTTTGGTTGGAGATTTTTAAAAATAAATATGGAGATGTTTCATATTCAAACAAGCTTGAAGAATACCTGGGAACAACATTCTACTAATCATTTTTCACATTCTAGAACCCATGAGAATTCAGTGCTAGTATTATGTCGCCAGATAAAAGTATAAGAAATAGACTCCATCACATCATACAAAATATTAAATGAAGAGCATTTACAAGTCCTAATGATGAGATTCACTACAGCCTGGGCTCATTATCAAAGCCATTTTTCAGATGCCAACTTTTGGTGTACAAAGAAACTGTTCTGTTAATAAAACTGAAGACATTAAATTACATATGCTGCCATTGAAATGTAGATAGTGAACTTTATAAATTCCCTCTAATCAGAATCTCAATTTGTTTGTAGGTACCTCTATCTAATGGTCTTCATCTTACTGCTAATCATTAGCTTCTCATATATCCTGTCAGAAAAAGAAGACAAATAATTTTGTAGGCCAATAGTCACCCAAATTATATTTTATTTCCTACCTTAAGGTATAGTCATCATTTCCTGGGAGAATTTCAACCTTTCTATTATGTGGCCTCAGCTAGTTCTGATTAGACAATCTCTAACTCATGACGTTTGGTTTTCTGGAACCCTGATAGCTATTTACTTTTGTGATGTAAATTCTTGCTTTTTGGCAAAGATTGGATCCTGATAGTTTGCCCTGGGATCTCTGTCCATATGTAAACTTTTGAGGGGGAATGACAAAAAAAGAGAAAAATTCCCTTTGATCCTTAAATGTTGAAAATTTGTGTAATGCTCAGTGTTTCCTAAAAGTATTCCTGGTGATAGTGGTTAGGATAGACTCATAAGAAAATAATCTTTTCTGATTAAGTTATTCCACCCATTCCATTCAGTTCAGTTTGCCTGTTTTGTGCTTTTCTGTAGCAGAAGAACCATTGCTTACCTCTGACTGGTGCCCTTGTTTGAAGGTCGTCTCTCAGCTGAATGTTACCATTTCTTGCTGGCTAGGACATTTCAGCAAATGCCTTTGTCCTAGAAGGAAATCATGCAACTGATTTTACAGCATACTTTGTCTGGTAATTAAAATAACCACAAGTATTGTGGTCACAAACCTGTCCCATTTATTATAGTATACTATTTTAATAATATTTCAATTCTCAAAAGTTATTCCTATACTGACTATTATGCTAAAGCAAAAAATGTACTCTCATACACGGTGAATAGTATTCATTGAAGATTAGATGTTTGAAAGACATATTTTTTCAGTAACACTAATTCTTTCCTTCTTACTCTTTTAGTTTAATCATTGCTGCACTTGGTTTAAAACTGTGATATCTTCACGTCAGTAATTCTTACAGGTATAATGTTAAGTAAAGTTACCCTTTTCAGCTCAAAACATTGCCATGGGATAAAACTAAATAGAGGTTAAAGAAACAATATAAAAGTAAATCAGAACAGACATTTATAGGGAGAAAATAATATTTTTATTGAACGGCCTACAGCAGCAGTGATGTTCAGAAATGGGAAAATGCCATCCTAAGGAAAATAGACAAATAATATAAGGCATTTTGAAGGACCAAATACTTGTAATTCATAAATTTTTTCAACGTTACAAAGCTTTTTTAATCAGAAAGATAGGCTATTATTTCTTTATTAAAAAGTCTGGTCTAGACAAACAAACAAACAAAAATTGGAATTATGTAATGAAGCTGATCAGGTTAAATCTTATAAATGTTTACTCTCTATATATTTGGTTTCTCTATATACTTAGTTATAGATAATTCTATGTAGAATTACCCGTTATTTATCTCATTAATGATGAATATGAGCAATCTTTGTTTTTAGATTATGACTGTATCTAACTAGGCCTAGTAATAGGAGTTGATCTTTTCTGACCACTCAATTATAATGTTATAATAGTCACTCAGTGGATTTACATCTAGGGAAGGTGGCTTAATTGGAGGAATAAAAACCATTAAATAAAAATGTTCTGTTGCTACTATGACCTATTTCAGTAACAGGAAATACTGGTTTCAGAGTTATTTAATACAATTAACAGTGACCCATTCTATAAATGGTCTGGAGCATTCAGGCAAAGTCTATAAATACTTTGGCCAATAAGTTCTACATGTAAGCCTGATTCTGGCTGTACATATTGGTTGCATTCACCTGACAAGTCACCAGTTATTAATGTTATAAACTTTGGTTTATACCCTGTCATGACTGGAAGGGTTTATGGGCTCAACTTATCAGCAGAAATAAGCCAATAATTACTCACAGTCAGTTGCAGACACACTCAGTCTCTCGAGTTCAACACATAAGGAAAAGCATTTGTTTGCCAAAGGGTACCTGCAAGTTTCCTCCTCTCTTGAATCCCTTTTCTCCCTTTAGGTTACTAGTTCTGTTTGGCCTCACCTATTTGTGCCCCAAGCCAACAAGTTCCATTTATTCTTTGAGACCAAAGCTCCAAAACCCTATTTGTTCTAAAACTCACAACTTTATTTACTACAACACAAATAAACCTCTCTCTCTATAATATAATATAATATCATACAATATTTATATTGCCTCCCAAAGAGCAACCTTATGCTTTACCATACCATTATATCCATTCCCCACTAAGGGTTAGGGTGGGCAGGGCAAAATGAGTGGAGGATCCAGAGATCTTTGGTCCGCATATCTTCCATGGGTGGTGTAGACATAACCTTAGAAATCAGGCTGCAGTTTTCAAATTGTTTTACTAATTACTCAAGTCAGAAAAAAGATGACATTGTGGCTAAAGGGAGAACACTGTGGCTACAGTCTGTATGATAACATCAATTTGTTTTTAGTTTTCCTATGTTACCCTTTACCTACAAGGTACATTTTTAAAAATGGCACTGTTAATAGGCATCATTTTACTCTAACTTTGTTATCTAATCTTATGAGCCATATTGCATACAAAACGGAATTTATCCAATATCAACTTTACTGAGAGAAGTGCCTTACTTTTTTGTACTTTAGATACGGAAAAAACAATCTTCTTTTCACTTCTGATTTTTCAATTTAAATGTGTATGGGCAAGAATATCCTCTCATAAACATCTCGCCAACAAGATTTTCTACTTGCAAATAGAATTTTTAAAACTTGCTAATGTGATATTCAGCTAGAACACTAGTTCTTAACAAATATGGACCCTTGCCTACTGTTTTGAGAACACGCAGTAACCTCTGCTGATGGGAGTCACAAAGTAGCCCTGAAAAAAATAAGTTTAAACTCAGAAGAAGACTGAAAGGTTTGAAGTTCAGTTTGGGAGGCCATATAATTAGCTGGACTCTAAGATTTTGGTTCTTGCAGTGTGGGTAGAAAATTGCATTGTCTCAAAAAGTGTTTCACTGACTTTCAAAGAGAAAGAAAATCTAAGCTAGGAGAAATAAACTGTATGCTTCAGACCTTCACCTGATGGAAAAATGTGTGATTAAAGAAGGGATGCTGCAGAGAGTAACTCAGCAGTGCTGCTGTGGCAGTTCTAAGATTCTGGTTATTAGCAAATTGTTACTGAATGCAAATCTGTATTTACTATTAGAAAACCACTGGCTTTTGAAAATGTCCTCCAGGCATTTCTTAAAACACAGAGAAGCATCCCTAATACCATATAGGAGGCCAAAGAGTTAAAATTTGCCATATGCATTCAGAAAAGTAGGAATAGGCTATCTTGTAATTCATATGGAATTTTGTTGAAAATACTATTATGTCTCTTGCTATATTAAGTATTATAAAAATTGTTTAAATATTGTCTAGGTCAAGGAAAGCATGTGAATGTATTTCTTCTAGATGCCCTCTGACTACACAGCTATTGTTAAAATGATCAGAATAAAAATAGCTACCATTTATTGTCAGGTATTATATTAAGAATTTTATATGCCTTCTTATTTTTATACTGGAAATAACCCCTTTAATCAGGAAGGTGATAGTATTACCTCTATTTAACAGAGAAGGAATCTGAAATAATTAACTTAAGCATTCTAAGGAAGTTAAATAACTAGTATGAGATTACACAGTCAGCAAAGGACCACACTGTCAGGGTCAAAGTTTGGTCTTTTTTAACTTTTAATGTCTCTCTAAAATTATAAACTAACTCATGGTGCTAAATTTTAAGGTAAACATACATATGTATACCTCACGTCTCTTTTATAGAAAAATTGTCAATAAAATGCCCCAAACTTATAAGCTGTCTATATAAAGGAACAATGAAAAACAGACCTCAATACTTCGATCATCTACCAGGCCTATAAGAATGTATAGTTTTTATTTTTTCACATTTATATTTCTGAGCTAGAACATTCATTTGGTCCATAGTTATTGAGCATATAGTTTATGCCAGTTAATCTGCTAAATCCTGGGGATATAAAAATACCTGACCTCAGTGATTTCACTCTCTACAAAAGGAAACAGAAATAAGGAAGCAAAAAAGTTATGGATTGCAATAGGAACTATAAAGAAAACAAATATGATAGAGAATAACAGGTGAAAAGAACTAATTCGGAGAGTGTGATCAGAGAAACCCACTCCTAAGAGTACATTTAGGTGGACCTGAAGGTTGAGAAGAAACCATTCAAGTGAACAAACAAATTCTAAAAACCCTTTATGTGCAGGAGGATGCTTGAATTACTAGAAGAATCCACAGAAGACCACTGAGGCTAGAGCATGGTGAACACATAAGTTGATTTTCAGAGTAACTGTTTAAGAATGTAGTTAAGCATTTTCACTTATACTAGCGGAGTTCAGGAGAGAAAACTTAATTTATTTGGTTATCAAAGGAGGTGTAATTTTATAGACTCACATTTCTCTATGGACAAAAATGATCTCTATAGGGAAAGAATCAGAGCTTAGAAGGAAAGAAACTTGTAGCTCCTTTCCTTTTGCTCTTGCAAAATAAAGCTTATTTATCTTTATTACAGATAATTGCTTATTGATTGGTGGGCTCATCCAATGGCTCTATCCAGGTCACAGCTTAGAGACATCTCTATGACATATGAATAGATAATTTAGACTTGGGATACTCAGCAGTTCCAATGGCCAGGAGATTTGTTAAGTCTAGGGTTTCTGAGAGTTTGAAATCCTATGCTTTTTTTTTTTTTCTTTCTGAGATTTGTGCTATGAATTTGAGGCTCTCTTATTCTATTATACTCTCTCTGATATACACAATTAAGATGTGCGATCTTGGTTCCAAATCTATGTATTCAGCAAAATGTCAGTACTGCCACAAATCTTTAATACAACTTCAGGCTTTATAACTTGCACTATTTCCCTTTTAACTTTTTACAAAATTTATCTCACCAAATATTAGCTTGCCCTGTTAATACTTCTAAAAGTGTTGCCTAACTTGGGAATGTAAAAGCCTAAGAGATAGATATTTATATCAACTCTCTTAAAACCACTTGTTGGGGAATATTCACAACTTTGGGGGTCTTCCTAGGTTCTTTGGGGGAAGTTGTACATGTTCTATACAAGCATTGTGCATACTGGAAGGGTTTAAGCAAGATTTCTAACTCAAGTAAATAACTTAATGGTTGGATAGGTTAAGAAAGGGTTTTTATATGTATTTGCTTGTTGTCTTTAATCAAGAGAAGACTGATATCATCACTGATGTATTTTTGTTGGGGACTGCATTGGTCCTGGGTTGGGGTGGTTTGGGAGGATGAGGAGAAAGGATTAGCAACTAACTTTTCCCCACTCTCTGACAGAGACCAACCATGATATTTGGTTAGTTGGTACAGAGATAGTTTGATGGTGCAAAGGGCCTATGAAGCTATAGATTTTAGGAGCAGAAACATGAAATCTACGATATCCTCACCTACTAGTCAAGAAAGCTGACTTCTGGTCCTACTGTGACATTAACTTGATGTGTTTTGTGGAATAAGTCACTTAGCCTGTTTTGGCCTCAGTTTTCTCATGTGTTAAGTACATGATTTGCATCATATACTCTTTAGATGACCTGTATTACTTCATTCACCAAGTAATTAATGAGCACCTACAATGTACTAAGTACTGTGATGAGTGCTAGGTAGTCAACATACAATTAAAGACACTTTGGGTAATCACTTCTCCATACTTTACATGAAAACAAGTGTTACAAATAACTCCTATCTTACAGAATTTTGAGAATAACCTATATACTTGGGATATTCTAGGTAGAGCCATGGCACATAGGAGGTGTTCAAGATATGGTAGTTATTACTGTGACTGTTAATGAGTGTAGATTTCAGTCTTTGCCCTCATGGAGCCTCTGAGGGAATACAGACAATTGCAGTGCCATGATAAGTGGTAGGGTAAGGAAGAGGGGCTTTGGTTCTGAAGGCAGCTTGTGTAATCCCCAGCCCAGCAGCTGGCTGAAAGCAGCCTATGATTTTTGAACTCAAAGCTTCAGGTTCTTGCTCTTCTTCACGTTTTACAGTCATAGTCTTACATACAGTCTGCTCTACTACAGAGATGGTGAAATTTAATCTCCAAACTTACACTTTCTAAATTTTCCCAGTATGGAAGCCCTTGATTAACGTCAAAACATTTGCAGACCTCATTGGGTATTAGTTTTATTTTAGTATTTATTGATCAATTGTAAAAATATATAATGACACATATTATTACATAGGAATATGATTATAATCAGTGTATGTATTTAAACCCCAGTAGTATCTACCAACATTGAAAAATAGTATTATATCGTTTAGAGCTCTCCAGGAACACAGAACCAGTATTTATGCTACATATAGCTTACATGATTGTGGGGCTGGCAAATTCAAAATTTGTGGGGCAGGCAGGCAAGCTGGAAACTCTAGAGGAATAGCTGATGTTGCAATCTTGAGGCAGAATTTCTTTTTCAGTTAAACTTACTTTTGCTCTTAAGGCTTTTCATCTAATTGGGTGAGGTATACCCACATTATGTAGGGTAATCTCTTTTACTTAAAGTCAGCTTATTGTATTTACTTATTATTACTTATGTATTTACTTAAAGTCAGCTTATTATTCTTCAGGTAAATTCCTTGAAGTGGAATTACTGGGTCATTAGGTAGTTCCAGCACTAACTTGAAACGATACATGCACACCTATGTTCATTGCAGCACTATTTACAGTAGCCAAGGTATAGAAACAACTGAAGTGCTCATCAGTAGATGATTAGATAAGAAATTGTGGTACATATACAATGGCATATTACTCAGCCATAAAAAAGAATGAAATCTTACTATTTGTGACAACATGGATAGACCTAGAGGGTATTACGCTATGTGAAATAAATCAGACAGAGAAAGACAAAAAACATAGGATCTCACTTATATGTAGAATCTAAAGAACAAAATAAATGAACAAACAAAACATAAACAGACTTATAGATACAGAAAACAAACTGATGTTGCCAGAAGGGAGGGGAATTGGGGAGCTGGGCGAAAAAGGTGAAGGAATTAAGAAGTACAAATTGATGTTTACAAAATAGTCACAGAGATGTAAAATAAAGCAAAGAGTATAGTTAATAATGTTGCAACGACTATGTATAGTGACAGGTGGGTACTAGACTAATTGGGGGGATCACTGAATAAATTATATAAATGTCTAACCACTATGCTGTACACCTGAAACTAATATAAGATAATATTGAATGTCAATTATAACTGGAAAAAAAATCAGTTTTTAAAAATGTCAGCTTATTGTAGCTGTTAACCATAGGTACAAAATAGCTTCATTAAAACACCTAGGTTAGTGTTTGATTAAATAACTGGATACTATAGCCTAGCCAAGTTGACAGAGTAAACATCACACATACACATTTCTAAAAGGCATTATATTTTTCATGCTACAAAAAGCACTTTGGCCTGCATATGAATTGAAGAGGTTCTTTGGCATGCTAGGGGTCAGGGACCATGGATTATACTCCACTGACTTAGATCAATGAAGATGGTATAATTCTTTAGGACCCGTTAGCTTTCTATACCAGTGGCACCAGAACGTTAGGTAAGTGTCCAGTTGCTTTTTCCAGGGAAGACTCTGATTTTGCTTATGGCTCACACTGTGACAACAACCCAGCATAACATGGAGGCTTCTGAGAAGTCTGCACTTGTGATTTGTGATTCCTGTTTTGTTGTTGAGTGCTTTTCCTAAAATCCCAGCTAACAAGATACGAGTGCTCCAACTGGTACCAAAGGCAACATAGAGAAGATTATGAATTATTACTAAAGCATATTGATTTTTTGAAATGCTGGCTGAGATTTGAAAGGAAGTAGAAAAGCCAAATCTTTGATTGGAAAAGATGGTCCCTTATCCAGGTAGAGGAACATCTTTATAACAATTTCTGGAAAAGATATATACTTTTATAAAAATATCTTTTCATTCCAAATGTAATTTCTCATCTCCTCTCTCTGCTGTCTATCGCTCTCCTTTTCAATTCTTCTGGTTCAAGATTTTACAAAACAAAAATGAATTTTATCAGCATTGGTCCAAATAGATTGAAAACAGCTAAGAAGAATTATGGCTGAACAAATATTTACCTAATTTGCGAAATTTCATGTAACATACGTATTACAGTTGTTGAAGTCACAAGGTTTTGTCATTACAAAAGGTTTGAGAATAAGGAATCTTTTTTATAACTCTAGCCTAACCTTAGCCCTGACCAAATATATTGACACTTATTTAATCACTTATAAAGGAATCCAAATAAGGGAAATAAAAATAATTATAGACATCAAAAAAGTCATTTGAGGAAAAGTTAAGTTCTGGTTAGAAGAACTCTAAGGGAAAACTTAATTACTTTCTGAGAATTTGTAGGACATTTAGTAAGGGGAGGTCGACTAGTTAAGCTCTATGTCCACAAGGAAATGGTCAAGAAAAAATAGTCTTAAATCAATGGCAAGAGAGAGTTCAGTTGGAAATGGGAGGTACTTCTTCATCATATGGCTGATAAAACATTGAAATTAGCCTGCTGAGGGAAATAATGCTCTTTATCTCTGAACATGTGATATACTTGATAACAAATAGTCCCACTTGAATGAGAAATTTCCCTGCCTTAAGATGGAAGGCTGTGCCACATTGTGCTTTCAAACTCCCATGCAACTCACCAGGATGAGTTGAATCTTTTGTGTATAAAAGAAGGTATTTATTGAATGTGTACCCTATTAGTGTTTTCTATGCTGCCATAATAAATTATCACAAGTTTGGTGGCTTAAAACAACACAAATTTATTATCTTACAGGTCTGTTGGTCAGAAATCCAGGAGGGATCTATCTCACTTGTTGGCAGGCTGTGCTCTTTTCTGGAGGATCCAGGAGAGAATTGGTTTTCTGTCTCAGTTGGGGTTTTAGTAAATTTTGATGCCTTGTGGCTATCACCTCCTAGAGGCCACCTGCTTCCTATACTTGCATTTCTTCCAAGACAAATGGTATCATGTCATATTTGAGTGAAGACCAAGCTTCATACCAAGGAAGTCACTATGCTAAGTGCTGACATTCAGAGGCATAGAGCAGGGTTCCTGTGATCTAGGAGTTTCTAGATGTTCCTGGAGTAAATGAGTCATGCATATGAACAGTTACCTAACAATAACCAGGACCATATGCTAAACCACATGGGGCAGCATGCTCAATGAGTGTTTGGGGAATTATCACGAGGTGGTGACAGATTAGGGATACAGACTTTCACTTTAGCAGATCTGGGTTTGAGCTTTGACTTTGTCTAGCTATGATATAACCTTGGCAAACTATTTAATTTCTCTGTGACTTAATTTTCTGATCTTTAAGATAATTATAACGCTGTGTATGTTGTAGGATATCTGTGAAGATTAAATAAGATTGCATATATATTTATCTAAGATTCTCCTGTCTCTTTTCTTTCTATTTACCTGGTTAAAATGCACAGCATTTTGCACATAGTAAAATGTTATAACATATAAAATTTTATTTTTATTTGTGTATAAATAAGATTGGCAAGGCTTCCTGGAGAAGACAGGATTGGGTTGAACTATAAAGGATAGGGAAGACTTTTGTGGCAGGGGAAAGGCATGGAGAGGCAGGTTAGGGGGACTGAATTAGAAAAGTGGAAAGTCAGCCTTTAATGGTCCTCATTCTTTATTTCTGATATACCTCCTAAAAGTAAAGTGCTTTTAGTTCAGGAAGGTTAAGGAAATGTAAGAGAATGCCTGAAATTATTCTTCTAATATGACTGGTAAAGTACTTAAAGATGGCTTTAGCTGTGTCATAGGACTTTTAACAAGAGCAATAGCCATCAGAAAATGGATATCAATAGAATTAGAAGGTCTTTTTTTAGAAAAAATCCATAGTGTATAAAGAGCATTCAGATGTTGTATATTGACTTGATCTGAAATAAAGTGCTGAGGTTGAGTCACAGTGTCACAGACAGGTGACTTAGCTAACCTGTCACTTCTGTCTCTTCACTCAGAGACTTTGGTGAGTCCTAAGTCTTATATCAGTACAGGACAGCCCTTATTCCCTGGAACCTTTTGGGCAAATGAATACCTCCTGCTTTAAGAAGTGGTTCTAACAATGGGTTGGGGGTGGGAGGATCCTGCTGCCACATTCCTTAGGAGGCAAAAATAAAATAAAATAAAATAAAATAAAATAAATAAAGTGTAGCTTCTATTCTTTGGCTGCAAAGTGAAGCTTCTGTCAAATACCTGGGGCTATGGGTTCAGGGATACGGTGTGCTACAAGATAACCAAGCACAGGCTTTGGACTGGTCATGGATGATGTAAATCATTTCATGCCTCAATGCCCAAATGACAGTGAATGAAATGGAAGGTATGGGCTGGAGTAGTTTAAGAACACATCCGTACATCAGACTGCCTGGGTTCAAATTTCTGTATAGGGTGATCAACCATCCAGATTTCTTTGGGATGAAAAGATTTGCTGAAATACAGGACTTTCAGTGTTAAAACTGGGACAGTTTTGATTAAACTGGCCTAATTGGCAACCCTAACTCACTAGCTGTGTGACCTGGGAAAGTTACTCAATCTTTTGTGCCTCAATTTCCCCTCTTGTAAAATGTGAATTATAATCCTACCAACTTAGGTTTGTTGTATAATATTTTTTTAACAGAGCCTATACATAGTAAAGCACTAATAATTATTGGCTAGATGTATGTGTTAGTTTTCCATGGCTGCTGTAACAAATTACCACAAACTTGGTGGCTTAAAACAATAGAAATATATTGACAGAAATCCAAACTCAGTTTTATTGGGCTGAAATCAAGGTGTTAGCAGGAATGCACCCCCTCTAGAGACTCTAAGACAGAATATGGTCCTTGCTTCTTCCAGTTACTGGAGGCTTCTGGAATTTTTTTGCAGTTGCATCATTCCTATCTCTGCCTCCACCTTTATATCATCTTCTACTCTTCTGCTGGTGGTGTACTGTTTCTTTGCCTTTCTGTTATGAGGACACTAGTAATCCTATTTGGGATCCACTTGGATAATCCATGATGATCTCAAGATTTTTAACGTATTTACATATGCAAAAAAGCTTTTTCCAGATAAGGTAAAACTTACAGGTTCCTGGGACTAGAACCTGATCATTGTGTGGGCCAATATTCAACCTGCCACACTGTATTATTAACCTTTCTTAACTTTCTAATCTGTATCCTTTCTTTCTTTCTTTCTTTCTTTCTTTCTTTCTTTCTTTCTTTCTTTCTTTCTTTCTTTCTTTCTTTTTTTTCCCTTTTTTTTTTTGTAAAATAGGAACAAATATCTGCCTCACAGTTTTGTTGCAGTGATCAAATGAAATAAGAGCTGGGCACATAGTAGGTGCTCATTGTAGATCGAGTGTTTTTTCCTTATTCATTTTTCTTTCTCCAGTACAGGAACACACATGCTCACATGGTTTGTGTTGAGAGAGAGCAGACAAGGGATTTATATGCATAAGCTACTTAAAGTTAAGGTTTCTCTATGATATCGGTGGTTTATATTGCTTTTGGAGACCATAGGAATACGTATAATTGTTTCCAAAATGAATTCTTTGAAGGCCCTGTGATCACTTAACCAGTGCTTAGGAGTTATTTCTCACTGTACTTCATACACCTGCATATTTCTTTCTTTGGAATCTGATTTGCTTGAAAATCTCTTAGAGAAGGAGGGAAGCCAAATTGTTTACTGGGTTTCCAGTAGCCCTGAGCTTAAGAAGTGTTACAGGGGCCGGCCCGGTGGCTCAGGCGGTTGGAGCTCCGTGCTCCTAACTCTGAAGGCTGCCAGTTAGATTCCCGCATGGGCCAGTGGGCTCTCAACCACAAGGTTGCCGGTTCAGCTCCTCGAGTCCCACAAGGGATGGTGGGCTCCGCCCCCTGCAACTAAGATTGAACACGGCACCTTGAGCTGAGGCCCTCAGCTCTTAGAGGCCACCAACTGTTCCTTGCCATATAAGCATCTTCACAACACGCCTACTTGCTTCTTCAAGTCCCACAGGGGTGACTATCCCATCACTTTTGCCATATAACACAGCTTATTCAAGGGAGAAGCTATCCCATCATATTCACAGTTCTCACTCACACTCAAGTGAAAATATATTACAGGGCATGTATGTATTGGGGTGGAAATCTTGGATGCCTTCTTAGATTTCAGGCTTCCACACCCCGTCCCTGCACCCATAATGGGAATGGGCTTAATTGGAAGAAGCATGTCATGGCAGCTTCCTAAGCCTGTGGCTTTCCTAAGAAAACAGAACACGAATCAGCTATTCCTTATTGAGGCGCTCTGGGAAAACATACCCACCCATATAGAGCATTATGAGATTGGAAGACCTGGAATTTGTTGAGTGTTTCTAAAATAAAAAAAGACTTGAAGACTCCTTCCTAAATATATTATCTCCATGGATGTGGTTAAATTGAGCAGAAACCACCTTGCAAAATGGTTATTATAATTAGTTGCAGTTCATCAAGATTGTTTTGGGAGTAACTATTAGTGTTTCTGAATATCCATTACGTGTGGGGTCAGTCCCACTAAATCCAGCCTGCAGTGGTAACAAATCTTTTGGTGAAAATCTGTTTGTACTTAGTACTTAGAATCATCCTAAATTTATTAATCTGAATTCAAAGAGGATTCTTAATTCTAAATATGTTTAAAATGAGTATTAGTTAAAACAGGTTTATTTTTCATTAAAAGAGCATTTCCATGAAAGACTAACCTTAAATTACCTTTTTTATTTAGCTAAAGTCTGCTTAGGAGAATGGGAGGTAAATAAACACATTGTGTTATTGAGCAATTTTTATCTTTTGTTTATATTAAGTAGGCACAGCAAGACTATCATTATTGGGAAGAAAATTGTATTGTTCTATTGCCAACTTTAAGGCATTGAAACAGAAACTAATGTAAGCTTTTAAGCTATGATATTTAAACATATATTTCCAAAGAAAATTGATTGGTCATTTAGGATTTTTTCAATCACTACTATGGTCATCTTTTTTCTTGGTTTTGATTTTATTTCATACTGTTCTGCGTGGAAAGAGGCTTCCAAGAGTTGTGTGAAGTTGATTTTATGAAGAAGCCTCAAAATTGCTATTGATCATTTTCAGTAGACTTAATTCATTTAAATGTAATTTCAGATATCCAGTTATCTTACGTGCATATTATGCTGACATTCTTTCTTGAAGCTAATTACATTGCCATAGATTTAAAGGCTCTGTGCCTGTCTCCCTCATTCTGCTTTCTCTTCCCCATTCTACTGCTGCCAAGCTCTGGTTTTCTCCCCAATCTATTAGACTATTGTAGCTTGCCCAGAGGACCTTGTTGTTTTGTAGTTTCTCTGAGCCTCCCTGGCTCCTCATAGAAAGCAGTCATCAGCATGGTAATGATTCTTGCCCCAGGAATCCTTGGGAGAAGAGAAATTATGAAGATAGGAGTAATCTTTTGATATTTTTGCCCTATCCCCCTTTATCAGCACACTTATAAGCGAGTCTCGAAAGCCCAAGACTTTTTGTACAGATGCCCAGAATTCTCTTCATTCTTTGTTGACCTGCTTTTGCCCCAACCCATCTCTATTAACATTCTTACTTTTGCAATTCAAACTGCAAAGCTGTTTCTGGACTTTTCTGACTCAGTGTTTGCGTTCTATCAGCTCTCTTTAAAGATTGACTTGCTTCATTCCTCAGAGTCACAACAAGCTGGCTGCCTCAAGTAGAAACCCATCTTCTCTTTTGGTTCTGTAGAACCAGCCCATTGCAACAGTCAGTAACAGCCACATCCTGGCAAGATGGGAAAATAGAGGCCAGAAAACAGGAGAGGTGATTTGGTAGATAACGCTGGTTGGCACAGTTGAAATGTCCACCCACCTAGTCCCTGATGAAACACAACAGAATTTCTTTGAAACTGAAGTCATTTTCTGGGGGTGCCTAGTAAAAATGATGTAGGTGATGTTGGATCTGCCGGCAGTTTCTGAGTGTGGGCCGAGATTGAGTCTTGTGAAGCCGAAGAATGGAAACACGGACCAGGGAGAGGCAAAAAGTTTTAAAAAGAGGATAGTTTATTAGAGGCAGGAGAAGAGGTTGCAGCTCTGAGTGGGAGGGGGTCCCAAATAGGGGGTGCCCGTGACTGAGGCAAAAACTCTTACTTTTATGCCTTCCCTAGACTTCTTGGGGAAAGGGAGCTGTTTGAAGAAGGGAACTGTTTGAAGAGTTAGAAGGGAACTGGCGCCTTCTAATGAAACTCGTCTACCAGGTTTGTTCTGCTTGCCCATCCTAAAGGAATTAGCAAAGTAACCCACTCTTATCTATCAGATCTGCTCCATCTGTCAGGCCAAAAGGAATTTTATGATTAACCTCAAAGCCTTGTTACATTATGTCCTAGAGCAGAGGAGTGATTTCAAAACCTGGAGTTTTAGGATATGGCTTTCTTTTCTTTATTCCACCAGGGACCACCCTGTCTACCTAGCAATTATACTAACTAACCTGTCTCAAAAAGAGCTCTCACACCGGAAGGGAAAAACTGATTTTTCTATTCTCAGTAATAGCTGCACTAGTGGCAACAGCAACTTTTTTTTTTTTAATGAGAGACTCTAGGAGGATTTGATTCTTACAGTCGTGGTGTTTGCTGAACTCTGGGCTTTAGCTATGTTCCTCCACTAGCTCAGGTCCAGGCTGACCCCAGTCACTGTGTGATTTAGATTGGATTCCCTGGAAAAAAGTCTTAGAAAGTGAGAATTGCACGCACAAAATTTATTGGGGTCTGCTCTCAGGAGATACATCTGCAAGATTAGGCAGAGAAAGAAGCTGACCCATATGAAGTAAATAATGAGGCATCAGCCAATCTATGGCAAGATCTGGAGTTGGGATGGCCCGTATAGTTTTCCCAAATTGAAGCAAAGAACGAGGACTTTTTATGTCCACTTAATCTAGTCATTTACTTCTTTGGGTAGAGCACCACACTACCCACCAGAGTATAATGTTACAAAAAGAAACAGTACACAGATAACGATAATAGAAATATTTGACCTATAGTCAAGCAACAACTCAACATACTAAAAATCATCTATAATTAACTATTATAAAGTGCATTAGGATTTATGGCCAGTGTCTTGGAAAAAGACAGAATTCGCCTCAGATGGTTCAAATGATGAGATTTCTATTCAAGTAGCAGTTCAAAGGTATGGATAGGTCGGGAGACATAGGAATGATAAGGCATCCAGAGACTAGCAACAGCAGGATGCAATTAACTCCTCTTCAGTAGAAAAAACAAGAGAGTAAAGAGAGGAACAGAAATCCAATGAGAGTAGGAGTCCTGGAGGCTGACCTACATACACCAGAGGGAGCAGCAGTCCTGGAGCTGCACAGCTACTGACAGAGAGGTGGTACCAAAGCCCTCGATTACATTCTAGTGCCATTGACAAACCCAGCTGGGAACCAAATTACAAGTGAGCCTGGGAGATTCAATGCAAGAGCTAGTCTCCTGGGGCAGAGTAAGATGAGAAGAGCAAAGAATGGATAAGAACTGGCAAATGGAACAAAATCAGCACAGTTCACAAACTAAACATAGATAGTTCCCCTATCCATAAAGCAAGCCATTTTCTCTAACATATTTGACAAATAATCCCCAAGTAGAACACTTAATAAAAAGACTACCAATGGAGATTCCTAGGTCTCAAGATAGGAGAAATTCATTTACTCATTTTATTTTATTTTTCCTCTTTAGAATAAGCCCTCAGTAACAAAATGTTAAAGAAAAAATAATACATAACTAATTGCTAATTCTATGTTGTAACCACCAGTCCATTTTGCTTGTTGGGCAAGCCATACAAAAAATGCTATTTGTGAGAGCATGGCAATTACAGATAGTAGAGAAGCCACCAGGAGAATAACAAACGTAAATAATTACTACTGAATGTTCAATGTGGTGTGTGGCTTTTGCAGTACAATATCCATTAAGTGGTAGTCACATGACTAAACCTTACACATATTTTTTTCCAAATTTACCCCCAAGGGGCAAATTACCAGCACAGTTCTGAATAACATTATTGTAGCTATTAGTCTTTGTGTACATAATTCCCCATCCATGATGTTTACAATTTTCTCCTTAGTGTTTCTTTGAAAAGTGGCACAATTACAATATTTCCATTATACTATGGCTTACACAGATAATTAAACAAATAAATATGCTCCTACGCAATTCATTTTAAATGTTCCCAATCTTTATAAAACTCCCTCATTTTGGAAAAATAAAGACATTCAGAGTATCTGCAATGTTTATTTTCTTTTGCAAAGGCATCACCTGGGAGATTAATAGAACTCATCGACTTAATTCATAACCTTAATAATTCCCCTTCTGATCAGAAATGAAACTAATACAAAATAATGACAGCTTCACAAGTTTTACATTGGAATGATAAGAACAGTATATTTTCATTTGGGAGAGATTTGGAGAGATTAAAAATGTGTTTCTCACAATTTATTGACATAATTGAGACAGTCGTTGAGTTAATTTTAAGTGTTTAGTAAACTTACTGAGTTAAAAATCTCAAAAATTTGAGTTTTTACCTTATACCATTTTTTGAAGGTAGTAAATCTAGTAGAAATGGGTACTTAGCTACTATAAAGAAACTCCCACCCCCAAATCTAGATTATATTTTCAAAGTAATAGAATTTTAGAGTTATCTGGAAAAAAATAGGTTTATTTTGCCAATAAAGAAATCAAGTGTCAGAAATATAAAATGGCTTCTAAAATCTCATAACTTGTTACTGCCAGAGGCAAAACTATAATGACAGTTTTCTAAATATTCTTACCACCACTGTGTTGTTCCTCCTATTCAGGTGGCTTGTCCAAGGGCTTTCATATTTTCAATAAACATTTTTGAGCCTCAAGTACTACTTGATGTGCTGGGGGCAGACGGCAGAGGAGTAAGACATGGTCTCAGCTCATATAGAAGCCAATAATGTAGTGAAGGAGACAGTTGAATAGAAAAATAATTGTCATTTATTATACATTGTAATACATGTTTTGAGAACAGAGAGGAGGGAGTGCTTAGCTCTCTCTTAACTCTTCGTGGCTTTGGGGCTTGATATCTTGTCTTCAACTTATACAATCACTTGCGCTTTAAACATAGCAAATCCCTGTCCCTAGCAGGCATGGGCCTGGGTTCTTGAATGCTATTTCTGTTGGCCTTTTGTGTTCTCTGTCTACTTCCACCAATCCTTCTTTCTTCCCTATTGCCTTACCCATAGCAGCTGCTTACCTGCTACAATTTCTAATTTTGAAAGTCCAAACCATCTGCAGCTCTGTAAGTGGAAGCTGCTCTCCTGAAGAGGAGAGAATATTTTACTCACTATAATTGCTGCTTCTTCATATCACTTTCCCCCAAATTTCCTTGTTTTTTTGTTTCCCCTTTTCCCCCAACCTCTAATACCACCCACCCCCAAACTGGAGAATGGAGTTTCAATTGCACCAGCTAAGCATTATACCCTAACTGACTGACAGCATATGACTGATAACATTCATAAGAATGACTTATCACCATGGGTGTAACAAGGATTATGTATCCCAAACACACAAGGCATAACAACTTTTTTTTTCCTTTTACTTCATAGGAAAGCCCATAGAAAGAAAAAGAATGAGAATGTTTTAAAAGAAATACCGTATTTTGCCGTGTCTAATGCACACTTTTTTTGCCCAAATTTGTGAGGGAAAAATAAGGATGCACATTATATATGGGTAGTTCCCATATCTATATAAATTCCATATCTATATAAATGTTTTTAACTCTTTTACATATGTTTGAGTTAAAAGTGTAACGCTGCAAGTCAATAATGTTATCCATATGCAAAATAATACCCTGGAATATGATAATCTGTTTTGTTGAATTTATGACGAACTTGCAACGACTTCTTGGCCTTCTATGATGCATAAATATTGTAAATTTGTTACCGGTACATAACATTTCTTGTACCTTGTATCTATCTTGTGTTTTGTAATTCTTTGTTATATAAAATTTCTGTACTATAATATGTTAAAAAATAAATGCTGAAATTCCTTTATAAAACAAGAAACAAGTACGTAAATGTAAACAGATAAAATTTGAATTAAAAAATTAAAATGAAAGGTTTTTCCCCCCGAAAATTTGGGCCCAAAACATGGGTGTGCATTACACATGGAAAAATATGGTAAATACCTCATTACTATTTACCTAAGGTTATGGAATCAACTGTGAGCAAAACCACTGTCCTAAAGTCGGCTTCCTCAGTAATAATCAGCCGGCATCCAGGATCAAGGCTGAGGCCCCTGAAGCTCTCCTCCTCAGGAAGGTTTCCTCCCTGTCATGGTATCCCATCTGCCCCACAGCCAATAAGAAATTCAAAAGTGACTTCATTCTTCTCTCTGTCCTTCGTAAGTTTGTCCTAGGGATGATCTTTGGTGATCAAATCATCCCCGCAGCTTCTCCAGTAAATCCCCACATCCTCATTCATTAGGGATCACAAGCTAGCCATGGGATCTCAGCCACGGGGAATGACTTCACACTATCTGCACTATCTGGCTAGAGCATTAGACAAAATCCTACCCTCCATACTGCCACAGCAGGCAGATGTTTATCTTTGGGCAAGTATCCTAATAATCCCATAGCCCCATACTAATTTGTATGTAGTCCAAATCAAGCTTGAATTGCCTCTTCCTACCAGTTGAGTACTTTCTGGTTAACTCCTAGAATGTGGTAAGCACGTGTCCTAAAAATTAACACTGATGCCTCTGGGAAACTTTAAACTTTACTTCTTTCAATTAATTATGGTTATGTACAGTTTTATGTAGTGATATTCACTGATGGCCATTGAAAAATCTATCATATGAAACTGTGTTTTATTCATTATGTATATTAAAGACGTGTGTGCATTTGGGGGAGGGAGGTCAAATTTTTGCTTAATGCAAGTATTATGTGTAATTATAAAAGGTTGTGGAATATACACTTTAGAAGACTCACTATGATGATGTCAATATTAATTTTAAGCCTGACAGAGAATGCTGTACATTTGAAATGGTAAACATTGGGGCTTATCTGAGAAAGTTTCTGTCTCTTACTGCAGCCACTACAGTGCTAGAAATTCTAAGATCTGGAGGGCAAGTTCAATGCTCTCCTTATTAAGGACTAGATGTAAATCTGTGCTCAATAGGTCCATGGGTTCTCAGATCTCAAAACCTTTCACTGAGCGTGAGTGTCTTAGAAGCAGTCCTGTCTGTGCCCTGACTTCATTAACTCCACCTGTACTCTCCGCCAGCCTGCTGTTGTTCACACAATCCTATTTGTTCGCTTAAGGGAGAAAGCAGGAGCCCTTCAGCACATGCCTGAACTCCCTATGAAGATAATAGGATTTACACGTGTATACAGAAAGATAAACCAGCCTTTTATTTAACTATTGCATTAACTTCTCTCATTTTCCCTGAAGTAGAATTCTATGATCATTTCCCTACCGTTCTGTGGCTTTGCATGGTTGGCTTATCTTTGCCTTTTGACTGAGGCCCCCATGACACTTAAATGAAAAATCAATGTTTGATGACAGATACTTTGTTCATTTAATATGTGAATTATGTTCCTCTTTGCCTTTTTAACAGATGGATTTTGCCATCCGGAGCATCTTCACTTCCAGTCTCACCCACCAATATTCTCATTTCTTCCTTCACTGGTCTCTTGCCTTCCTGAAAGTAGAAACACTTTGTGAAGTTGTGTTTAACATAACTTTGTATTTTTAATGTCTTCCTACCCATTAGTTAGTACTTTGGTTGTTGTTACTGAATATATTTCTTTACCTACAAGTCTTATAAAATTTAAGACCGTTTGAAACTCATTCCCTTTTAATTTTATGGGTCCCCTTTGTTTTTCTTCCATAAACAACTTTTCCTATATACGTTTGGAAATTTAAACATAATTGAAATTTCATAATTTTTCCTTTTGGTATCTGAACCTACTGAATTTTAAATTTTTGTCTTAGTTGGGGGGCAGGAAAGGATGTATGCTTGACTTGAAAAAGTCACTAATTCGTAAGTTATACTTCAGTGGCAAGAGGAGGAACACTGGATCATGAGACCTCTCAAATCATGGTTTTGCTGCTAACAAGCTTATGTCTTTGGGCAAGTTACTCATACTCTCCGAGTTTGTCTCCTTTTTGGAGTGAATTGGATTTTGGTTCTTTTCAGCTTTACACTGTGTTTCCCTGAAAATAAGACTTAACTGGAAAATAAGCCCTAGCATGGTTTTTCAGGATGATATTCCCTGAACATAAGCTCTAATGCGTCTTTTAGAGCAAACCTTACTATGAGACCCAGTCTTATTTTGGGGGAAACATGGTAATTCTACATGAGAGAAAGTTTCTTTGGTTTTACTCTAATGTATCAATTGAGGATAAGACAGAGAAGAGAAAAAGGAAAGGATTTTCTTGGATGCAACATTAAATTTCCAATCATACAAATACTTTGAGCAAGATGCTGCCTCCCTGAGGGTCGTGTTTGTGTTAAAGAGATAAAATAAACCTCCAGGAGCTCTACTTCTTTTCTCTTTCACTTCATTCTCTTCTGTTTCCAAGATGAATGAAATCTATTATGTCATTAGAGAAGGTCGGGGATAAAAGATTAGCAAAAGTCCTTTGCTGCGTACTGGGAATCAGGGGTAACTAAATAATGGTGTATTTCTCCCATTAAAATTGCCTCCATAACCTTCGCCAGAAATAGCATTTAAGACTAGAAGTGAATTAATGTTCAGTAATTTTTGGATCTTTATTTAAATGTGACTTTCAAATATCTTTCCCAAGAGGAGCACTTAAACATATCCATCAAAGCAATAGTGCTAATAATCTTCCATGGGACCTGGGCAGTAGGTTAAGAGACTCACCTCTCATTAATTAGGTGAAGGATTCACAAAATGTTAGGAGTGTGTCTGAGTTCTGTATTCATTTTCAGGAGAGTGATCATCCAGGAGTGAAATGATATTAGAATTATCAAACATCTAGCCAACGGGAGGAGAAAGGAGCAAAAAATCAAAAAATCAAAAAAAAAAAAAAAAAAAATTTATCCATCTATGTATAAATATGTTAGTGAAAATGTTTTCTGTTGAAATAGTTATGAAGGTATTTACAATGAAATCATTTTGGTATTCACTAAAAAGCAAAGACTGTCTATGTGTGCTTGAGTGTGTGTATATATCTTGGAAGTGGAAATCCAAGTGGTGACTAGGGGTCAGTTTCTAAGGGAACACTTGGTCCTAGCAGCAGTTCAGGATTTCTGTTTCCAAGCCCCACATGTTACCACTTTACCTTTTGTCTACAACACCCATGCGAGTCACCAAAAAAGTCTTTCCCAGTCACTGTATCTGGGTGGTCTTCCAAGCATTCCAGGGAGGTGCTTGGGAGGTATTTAAGCCTATGGCATCTGTTGATTCATTCAGTCACTGGGGGTGGGGGTTTGAAGGGAGAGAACAGGTGGTGTATTTTCAGGAAAATAGCAGGACTCTTGTTCTTTGGCACTGAGGAAATCAGGCCATATCTTTTCAGGATCAAATCATTTACCAGAGACATAATCATTTTTATCAGTGAGCTGGAACAATATGGTGTACCCACCATAATCAAACCTAAAAACTGTTTTGTTTGTTTTTGGCTATTCCATTACTAACAGATTATGGAAGAATAAAATCGGACTTTGCAGAAACTGCCATTTGTAAATGCTGAAAAATACATAGGATAGAGTTCAGGGCTAAATTTTGAAAGATATTTATAAATAAGTCACCAATAAAACTTTGGTTATTAAAGAGAATTTGTGTAGCAAAGGTTAAATGAAATAAGAAATAAAATGACCTAAACAGCATCTCTTTTCCACCCTAAGAATGGTGCTGCTTTGTTCAGTCTCCACTCGCCTTCCTGGAATCCTCCAGTCATGTGTCATCTCCAGTTATGTGAGACTCTTGAAGTACACAAAAGGCCTTTGTTTTAGCAGGAAGGAGTGAAGGAATCATTAAGGTCAATTGGGTATTTTAATATTCCTCACCTTCTGTGGGGAGATCAAATCAGTGTGAAACTAGGGGATAAGAGTAACACAAGTGACACCAGTAACCACAACCGATAACCTCAATTATCTAACAAGGCAGTGTGGCCATGAGGATGGCAGTGTCTCTGAGAAAGAAGTCGGAATGTCTGCAGACAGGTTTCCTATGTCAATTTAAACGGGCTTGTGTTCATGCAAAATCAATTCACACGTCTAAAGAACCAACCTTTGCGGTGGTGGTCTGTGATCTTAATTAGCAATCACAGGGTTCCTTCTACCCTTTGTCAAATATGTCTAAAATAGGATTGTACTAACTTTAAGGATTTCAAAATTAAGATAGCTTGAGAACATGTCATTTCTTTTATACTCCTACAACCAGACTTTTGCTTGTTAACAGTTCTAGACCAAGGCAGAAATGGGATTGAGAATGTACAAGAGGTTCATAACCTTGCTTTTGAAAGATAAGAAATCTTACCCTTGACTTTGCAAAATCCTGAAAAATCTCTTGTGTCAGACCAACACTAGAGACTAAGAAACCAAAATGAGCAATGCTTAGGTCAATGAAATATGTCTTCACATAAAAGTCCATAATGTTGAATTTTCCCTGAGCCCATGCTTCTGGTAAAAAATGAAGCTGAAAGGAACACCCTCACCCTTATCTATTCTGCAAAAAACAATGACTGCAAAGCTCCCACCCTTCCTCATATGACTTAGATACACGTAGGTGAGGTTCTGGGATGCCCCCCTTGTTTACCTATGATAGGGCAGACAGGGACCCTCCACATTCCGTTTCCTCATCTTATAAATAGTTAGCTGAACTGTTTGTCCCCATTAATTAACTGGAACAAAGTGTTTGTTAACCAAATTTTGGTACAATTCTCTCCTTCCCCCAAGTCCCTGAGCTTTGGCCAGCCCTTAGCCTGATTCAGCATTGAAACCTCCTTAAGGGCTCCTTCTGAAACATTGGAAAATAGACTGGTCTCAGGTTAAAACTTTCTCTCATTTGCTGTGGGATCCTATCACCATTCCTCCCATGTCCCCACATCTTATCCTCTAGTCTGGTCTTGTCGACTCCTCTCTATAAAAGAAAAATATTTTTTGCCTAAAACTTGAGATCTTGCGGATTATCTGGTTACAGCATTCTTCCTGTTGCAACTGTCCCCCAATTCCTATTCCAGTAGTCACCCCTCACGTACACACCCCTTATAATTGTCCTTTTGAATAAGGTTTCTCTTTATTAAGTCCAGAATGTTTTGTTTTGACGAGGCTTACAAATTTGTTCTAAAAGCAATTTTTGTTTATTTTTACCTGTGGTTTGTCAGGGGGATCTCTTTCTCTATGCTCCGTGTGTACGTTAAATACCTATTTTATGTATCAACTATCTCTGTGTTGGGGCTGAGAGAAAATAATACTGTGTAGGTCTTTCTGGGGTTTATCTGTTTCCTGTAATAGGAACTGCCTCTGAAGTAAATTGGACAGAGGAAGAGGATGTATTAAATGCCCCTTTAAAGGACTCTTCAGAGCTTTGGAAAGCCAGACAAAAGCCTAAGTAGACATGGGCAAATTGCTCAATACGTTTCTAAATCTTTTGAACATCCAGAGTTTACCTAGGATTGGGAGACATCCATGATTATGTTGCTGGATATAGGATACCATTTACTCCTAAAGAAAGAAGAAATCAACATGACTTGTTCAGCTCATTCAGAACAAGGGATTATGATGAGAGAAACTTACACAAAAGTTCTTCCTAAGACAAATGCCAAGTTCTGGTAAATTTTACAGCAGAGAGGTTTCATTTGCAACTGTTTTCATCAAACAGCAAGAGCCCTGGAGTCATGGCTTGGGGTAATTCTAAGATAAAAGACTTAAGAGAACATGATATGCAAATAAAACTGGGTTGGCTCATTGACTCAATCACTATATAAACCAGGTACCTTTTGTGTGGTTTAGTACAATTGCTGCCTAGGAAAACCAGCACTCCCACCAAGCTGCCATCCTTGTGTTTTCAGTCAACATGTTAAATCCTAGTGCTTGACTGTTTTTACTGTTGCCTCCCTACTGAGTCCCCAAAGAAACAGAGGCTGGATATCTAGCTATGCCTGGGGTAAGACTTTGATTACCACACAGTCAGAAGCAAAATAAGCTATCTGCAGATATATCAGAGAATAAACAGATTGGCTTTGGAACAATAAGGGGGTAATTGCAGTTAGACTATTTCTTCCCCCTTTCAATGTTAGACTTTGCCCTAATTATTTATTTTGTATCTTTGTCTATTGGTCTTTTGGCTATCACAATGCTTTCTACATTTTGATAGAATGGTAATACAAGAGCAAACTTATTTATTACTTTCTTCTCTTAATTTAATGTTGATCATTTTCCTTCCAAAAACAAATGGCTTTCTTTGTAATTGAGAACTTCACTGATCTTTTCCTATTCTGCTCTAATATTTCAGTCCATACATTCTCTTTTATTTCACTATTTATAATGTCATTATAAATCAAACCAATTGCTGCATAACAGGAAATGGTTGACATTTTCTATCTCAAAAACTCATTCATAATTTCCCAATTACATGTAATTTAAATACATAGCATCCAATCTGCAGTGTCTGAAATGGTGCCAAATTCCATCTGCTTTCCTGCATATTGCTATAGTTATTTCTGAGCATAACATTAGACTTCTGAGAAGTCTAACTTGAACACAAACCTATCTCAATAGAACCTTACTATTAATCTGGTAATTTTCTGTTCAATAAACTTCTCTTACATAAATGCATAGTTTTATTGATTTCCATATCCGGCGGCTTCATGACCTCCACTAGCAACCTATCAGCATTTTTTTCCATTCAGGCTAGAAGTTGATACCTCTTTTAACTTGGCTTCAAATTCATAAAAGGTCAATTTTGATGGAATTGAACAAAATTGCCATATGTAAATACTGGTATAACACTTGAGCTTTATGATGCAATTCTTAGGTTACATCTCAACATTCCACCCAGAAGTTTAAATAATTTAAGTTGCACTTTGAGAGAGTAAATTCAAAAATTTTCTACATACAGTGTCACAGGAAACTGTCTTTATTTTATGTTTTCACCTTTTCTTTAAGATTGTTTTTTCTCTCCTGCTGATATTGATTTTCCAGAGTACTTGTTGGGTAATACATAATATATGCTTGAATTTTTAAAAATAGGCACATTGAGTTGACTTCAAGTTGACAGATTTTTAACATTTCTTTGGAAAATTATAAATATCCTAAAGTCTGCTATCCCACAGACATACCAAACAACTGAAACAAATGGACTAAAGTCATTATATATTTATTATATTCTATGTTGGACACATAGCTAAAGTTCTGTTATTCCTTAAAAAATAAACATGTAGTTGTCTGCAAAAGTACCTAGGTATTTAATCACTCATTCTTAAAATTTTGCTTATTTCATATCTGATTTTTCTTAGAATTCTAAAAGAAATATTAAATATTGATAGCATATACTGCCTCAAAGATTTCTTTCGTTTTTAAATGAACTCTCAAATGTTGGCCCCTTCAGTTGGGTTTCTGTTACCCTTCTCCTTGGATCAATATCTTTTTGTCTTCTACAAGTTGTATGGACTTGCTGGAGGATTTGCTGTCTCTTATGTCTCTATCAATATCTACCTCCCCCATGTCCCTCACTGTAATACTTTCTATGGCAGAAGGGACTGTCTGTCCATCTGTGTTAGCAGTAATTTTAAAAGATGGTGTGAAAATCTCTTGGAACATTCTCTACTGGTGAGAGGAGTTGCACAGTAACAATTTTCCATTTCTGAGCTAGTTTGGCATAGATTTCAACTGGTTATAGATCTCAGGCCAGAAACTTAGGTTTGCAAGAAATATTGTATTTTTGCATTGTCTATGACTTAACATTATTTTTATTCTAAGTGCTTACCCTGCAGGCTGGTAAGATATTCAAGTGTTGTTATGCTTTGGGCTCCTCCCCCACTCCCCCCCACCATGACAGGGTTTTATGCAGTTCCACTGATTCTTGGTGGGGAGGAAGGGGGTACCCTCTGCTAACTGTTGTGTGACCACACAAATGATTACCAATGTGTCCTTTGCGCTCATCTACACGGCTTGTTCAAATTCAGTTCCTCTCAGGACAGTTATTTCATGAGCCTGGGCACTCCAACATGCATATTCCCTCTTTTTAGAAATACCACATAGATTCTTCTTTTGCTTTCTTCCTAGAGTGCTTCCAAGGAGCAGGATTAGCTCCCTACTGATCTGGGATCCATACATCGTCCTCTTCCTTTCCTTCCTGAAACCCTAGTCTCCACATTGCGTATGAAATGTAGAAATCTTAAGTCTGGAAGTTCTGTTGGCTCCTTGTACTTGTCACACTGCCAGAACTACCCCTGCTGGCACAGACAGAAAATAGAGAGGAGGAGTGGAAATCAGTCTCAAAAACACATCCGAAACCACATTAAATAATATCTTCTGCTTATCCTTTCACAATGAATACTGTGCTGCTAAGCCAGATTTCCCTACAGCACTGAGAGACTTCTCCCAGATACCAGGAGTGCTCCCCACAAATAGTCCTCAGCCATCTAATCTTCCTAGAAATTTGCCTTAGCTGAAGAGACCCATGTCGCTCAAGGTCATCCCCTTCCCGGGGAAAGTCTGCAGCCCAGTAAAGCTCTCCAACCCATGCCCCCCTTGCTTCAACTCATGGCTACTTAGAAGGGGTTGTCCAGCTTTAGAGCTCCTGAGGTTGACTGAGCCCATTCTGTGACTGCATAGGGGCCTTTGATGTCCCTCTGCTCAGTCCTGCCTTCTTCCATTTCTCACAAATATTCTGAAAACATTCCACATTAAATTTCTTGCAGGTTGACTTCTCAGTCTGCTTTCTAAGGAACCTGCTTTGAAACAAACTGGCCGCTTGCTGGATTGATTGGTCTACCAAATTTCACCTTTGGTACAAAATGGCTAACTGTCTTACATAGGTCTATGTCCAAGGTGGGCAGGGTTAGTTACTAGAAGTACACCTAGGAAGGCAATGTGTGTCAACAGGATCCCAGGCACCTGGGAGTGTGCCTACCAAGACAACAGAAAATGTGAAACAAAACAGAAAACCATGGCAAGAAATTTAGATGGAAAAATGAAAATGGCACAAAGTCAGATTTTCAAAGCCTGTGGGCATCACCAAGACACACTAATTTGGTGTCTGATTAGAAGTGTCAGGGTCATATGAGAGTCCCCTTGAGAGTAGGGAAGTCCTGGCGTAGAAGCATAATTTATTTAAAGTCAGGCTGACTGGGTGGTCTGAGAGATTTCTATCAAATTTGGCAGGGGAACTGGGACATGACTAGTTTTCAGGAAAAAGATCAATTCTCATAGTTACCTGGTGGTAGATTAAGGGCTCTAAACTTTTTCTGTAAAGAAGAATATGGTTCATATAAAGTCTGCCACCAAAATCTTGAATTTCTTCCTCTTTCTGGGCTAAGATTCCTTCTAGATCTTTAAGAGCAGTTTTATTTTTTTGTGGGCTTTGACATTCTCCTCTAGTGAATCCATAGGATTATACTTCTAAATCAGTTTCACCTATTTGTGACAGCAACTTTGTACCAAATTTAAAATTTCTCCTGCAAGACCTGAATTTTTCCATTCTGGGAAAAGAATCTGAATGTGGCCTAGTGGAGTGGGATTTCTTTTACTATAAGGGGAATGTCGAAGGACTTCATTATAGTCGTGTCAGGCTATTAATTTATAGGAAACAAAAAAAGTTGAAAGACAAAGAGAATCATGAAAGGGAAAAGTAGGAGATTTAGCAAAGAGAAAAAGATATAGAGTACCTTAGGGAAGTAGAACTCAGGAATGTTGTTCTGCTTAAACTATTCCTAAAGAATAATGACAATCCAAAGACTGGTCTTGATTAGTAAAATTTCAAGGGTTTTGGGGGAGAAAATATGTAGGAATGGGGCTTCCTAACATCAGCTAAATCAAAATCTACTCTATATGTGTGTGTGACTGACTTTGACAAGCTGTTTAGAACTATTGTTGTTTAAAAATTTGTCTTACTGTCTGATTCATTGTCTATTCCTCTTCTTTAATATTTGCAGTGTGCTCAATTCAACACCTGCCTGAGCACACAGTAAAAACACAATAAATTGTAGCTATTGCTTCACCTTTTTTATTGTCCTAGATGAATTTTAAAATAATTTGATCGAATTTGAAAAAAAATTCATTGCTGATACTTTCAAACTAATTGCCGATTCAGTACATAAAGCAAGGTAAGTCTTGCAATCAAGCATGATAAAGAAGAGAAAGGAGATCAGAAACTATGAAATAACTGGATTGGCCACAAACAATGTAGAAAACAGAAACAAGTAATATGTGAAATTTAGAAAACATTGTTTTTGAGGAAATCAATGTTATAAAATGTAGCATTCCTCACACAGGAAAGTCTTACAAGGGCACCTAAAGATTCTGCATGACCAGTTTTTGAGTGCTGTCGATTTCACCTGGTCCTTAAACCTTTAGTTCCACATGTTTGTGGCAGGCATGTGGGGTGTTGTGGAGATGTAGAGCAGAGATTTTGAGTGGCATAATATACTGTTAACTTTTCAGAATTCCTTTCACAAATTAACATTCACAGATTAACTCACTCATTTGGACAAAACACACTGGCATTCTAATTCAAATGGAATAGAGGTAAATGAACGACTCAGGCTTGGAGGAACCATGGGAAAAGCATTTTATAACTGACCATGGGTACTAGCTCCTCTTTTTTTTTTTTCATTTTGGTTTTGATCCAAGATAATCCATTAGACTGTCACAATTCACACTTGCTTGTTATTTATTTAGTGAGCTCTATTGAGTCCTTTAAGACTTGTGGGCAAAGCTCCTTGACTTGAAACACTGCATTGCTATGGGCAAAGGTGTTAATATAGATTTTGGCCCCTCAACCAGGAAAGCACTTAAAGAGAGCAGCCATTAAATGATTCAATTAGTCTAACCTCCCACCTGCTCTTTTTAAGAAAACAGACTCCTCTTCCACAGCAGTAGCCCAAGACCATCCCCTTTGTCTGAATTCTACACCGAGTAGAGATGTTTTTTTCAAGTTGAAAGCTTTTGTAGGACAGATCTAAGGATACAGGGAAAAAAGGGGGGTTGCTGATGATCTGAGGCCAGTGCTTCATGAAATAACTTGAATTATTGTACCATCTGATTCTACACTACTAGATTATAAACTGAAAAACAACAACAACACAAACCTAGCATGGTGTATCCGTGATTTGACATCTTTCATGATAAGAATTTGGTTTACTAACAGATTGGATTCCCAACCCGTCCATTACACAGTAATTTCCAGGCAGTGTAAAACCACTTCTGGACTGCCCTCTCTTCTTAAATCTACTATTGAGTCTAAAAGCCGCCTTGATTCCCTGTGTTCTTTACAGATTTTTTTTTTTTTTCCATTTGAAGAATCAATACAAAATGCAGGCAAAGACAGATAGCATTTTATACTTGGTAGTTAGGAAAATGGGAGGTTGTTATTTTCCAGTATTTTTTCAGGCCCTAGAAAATTATAAGGCAAAATAAACTTGAAGATTAAACAATTTTTCAGTTATGTTATGGCACATCAGCTTCTAACTGAATGTATATGCTTAGGTAGACACAGAAAGCCTTGACAAAAATGTAAAAACTCTTTAAAATGAACGAGCATTGTTAGTATTGTAAAACTGAGGTAAATATTTTGCTTACTTCGAAACTTTTAAAGAAACCTAGAAGCAAAAGGTGCTTGAAAAGTAACACTATGAGATGACATCTCCAAAATTTCTGTTGAAGAGTGGGACTAGTGATTTACCTTCTTTGAAAGTTTTACATTTGGGGCACACTTTGGGAAATTCACTAGCTCATACTGAATGTGAGACACTGATAAGCTTATAAAATGTTTCCTGTTTTATACTCTCAATTCAAATAATATTTATCTCTGCTTTCCATAACCTGTCACTCAGCAAGGCAGTGGGAACACAAATGGTCTCATTAAAATACTTCTTTCAAAATGTTCTCCTTGAATAGACATTGGAAGAGGTTTCCAGCTAAATTGAATAAAAGAACAGAGTAACAAAACATTCAACTTGGAAATGCCTTATTGTAGTTTTAATTTTGGATTTAATGTATCCATCAAATGTCAATAAAATCTGCTTTCTGCATGTTTCCAAATCATATCTACATATTAAGTATATCGTAATTGAGAAATTATTCTTTAAAAGTAATCATCTAGTTCCTGTTTTTGCACAGATATAGAGATAAAATTCAAGATTGGAAAGGATCTGAAACTGTATGTTCTATCCCACTGTATATCTCTGTACATATTCCTCTGACAAAATGTTCTAAAAATGGTTACAGATTCAAGAAAGGGGGATGGGAAACTAGCATTTTGTAAACTCGTACTAGGCTAAATCTTTTCAATATTTTCCATTACTTAAATCTTCTTACAATAATCATGTAACTAAGGTGGTGACGCCTTGTTTTGCACATGAGCACACTAAGGCTCAGAGTCAAGCAACCTGCTCCTGAGCTTACATTCAGTAGGACATGGCGCAGATCAGCAAAACCAGAGCTTTGATACTAAATACTTCCCTTGGATCCAAAATGCACTTTTGAGAAACAACCTGAGATATGTCCATTATCGGATGGCTAACCAGGAGGATAAAGCATCATTTGTTCAGAAAGTACACGTTTATTTACTTTACATTACAAGTTATTTCATGAACACAACTTAAAACAAATAATGCTCACCTAATAAGTGCCTTGATATTGCTTGAGAGTCATATTGACCAATTTGCTCAATCCAATCACTTTATCTGTTTTCTTTACCTTTGGACCTTTTAAAGTTCTCTAAATAATTTGGGCAACACTTCACATGGATTTAGCTTTTTTTGTTTATTTGTTTCCCAAATTGCCCTTGTGGGTTAAAAAAAAAAAATCATCAGATAAAATCTTGGCAGAAGATTCTACTTGTGAGTACCAAGTATTGCCTCTCTTGCCTAGACAGTCAATTCTGGAATTACTAACTTACTCTAACTTTAGAAACATCTGTTTCTAAAATCCCAGTAAACTGATTTTCTTTCCCATGTAATATGAATAATTTCTCCCAACTTAAACCTATGTCTTATAACTATTAAGGTGGAAACCATTTTACTATACCCATATACCAGGCATTAAAAAATCTAAATGTGGAGGGAATTATAGCAACAACAACAATAATAATCAACTAACCCCACCATCACTACTACTACCAGCGCTACTACTACCATTACTACTAGCCTGAGCTCTCAGCATACAAGACACTGTTCAAAGGACTCTACCTGCCTTATCTCATTGTATCTTCTCAACACCTCTACAGAGAAAATACTGTTAGGACCCTGTTACAGGTGATAAATGAATCAAAGACTCAGAAGTTTTGGAAAACCTGCCTCAGATAAGAGAGGCACAACTGCCTACCTGTCTATCATAAACCTCTCTCAAAAAAATTAGCCAGGGGAGCCTTGTTGATGATGAGTTCAGCTTTGCATGGATCTTCTTGTGTGGAACACCTCTTGTACTGTAGACTTTCAGTGGCATATTTAAATATCAGAGACAACTCCTACTGCCAGGCGTCTCCTGACTGTACTAATTTTACACAAAATATTAGCAAAACCTATAGTTACATTTGAATTACCTTTGAGGAGTGACCCTGACAGTAATTTTGTGACAGTTATACTATTATCTTTATTTAGAAAGGAGAAGCATAATATGACCATATTTTCATTATCTTGAAAAGTAGAAAAATGAGAATGTTATCTAAAATTTATATATTTCCACACTGTGTTTCTCTCAGTTTTAGTTGTAACATAATGAATCTATAATGTTGCATTTGGTTCTTTCCCTTAATATTATGTCTAAAGGTCCAATTTATTACTAAGTCCTCTGTGTTTTACCTCCTAAGTATCTTCTGCATCTGGTCATTTCTCTCCATCTTTTCTACCACCTTCCTACCATGTTTCCCCAAAAATAAGACCTAGCTGGACCATCAGCTCTAATGTATCTTTCGGAGCAAAAAATAATATAAGACTTGGTTTTATTCTACTATAAGACCGGGTCCTATAATATAATATAATATAATATAATATAATATAATATAATATAATATAATATAATATAATATAATATAATACCGGGTCTTATATTAATTTTTGCTCCAAAAGATGCATTAGAGCTGATGTCCAGCTAGGTCTTATTTTCGGGGAAACATGATAATCCCAGCTACTAGTTTCTATTTCTTGGACTTTAACACTGTCTTCTTAACAGGTCTACATTTTGGTCCACTTCCATTCTGCAGTTAGGATGTTCTTCTCAAAAATATGAATTGAAGCACATTATCCTTCTTAAAACCTTCCAAAAGGTTTTTATTGATCTTGAAATAAAGTCACATCTTTTGCAGAGGGTCTCTTATCTGCTCCTCCATCCTCATCTTGGGCCAAATTCTACCTTTGTCTCTCAATTTGTCACATTGGTTATATCAGTCTGTGTGGGTGCCATAACAAAATATCACACTGGGCGGCTTAAACAACAGAAATTTACTTTCTCACAGCTCAGAAGGTTGGAAAGTGTAAGATCAAGGTTTGGTAGTGAGTGGAAATAGAGATTGCCATTCCAAAATATGCCTTTTGGGATATTGATTATTTTAAACTGGTTATTTTAAGAAACAAAGATTCAGAAAGAACCTTTGACCTTCCCCCAACTGCCAAAAAGAATTTAAATAGAGGGCCAGCCCCAGGAAGACAGATATCATCATAGTTTAATACAAAATAGATGTGATACACAGAGAGGAACCTAGCAATGCCATTTGAGCAAAGTCCTCTCTGTGTCCCATTGTTAAAAATGGCTCAGCAGACATTTATTTACCAAACATTTGCTATACTATCTCCATGTGAATTGCTTTCCTCCCCTTTTAAGACCCAAACCACACCCTGCCCCCTTCTCCTAGTTCAAGATAGCATATAAGTTTTAACTGCCCAATCTGTCCTTGGGTCCCACATTCTTATAGAACCCCGGGGTGTACATACATAATAAATTTGGAAATTTTCTCCTGTTAATCTGTTTTATGTTAATTTGATTATTAATCCTACCAGAAGGATTTAGAAAGGCAGGAAGAAAATTGTTTTTTTCATTTCTCTACAGTTTTGGTTAGGCAGTCAGGAGACCTGACCAGTCAGAACACTGGTCTTTTTAGGATTGCTGTGTGGAAGACATCCTTGGGCCCCTGAGACAGGCTGGCAAAGGTAAGTGTTTTACTATGTCAGCACCCTCAGAGCTCTGTCTGTAGGATTTCATGAAAGCAAAAGTGAATTAGAAAGGTGGGAGGAAAATTTATTTTTCCTCCCCCTCAGTAGAGTTTGGTTTTGGGGGAGAGCTCTCTTCCTGGCTTAAAAAAGCAGCCGTCATCTTCTTTCTGTGTAGTCACATGGTGGGGAAAGAGAGAAAAAGTGTTCTCTGCTGTCTTTTCCTATAAGGACACAAACCCTATTGAATTAGATCTTCACCCTTGTGAGCTCATTAAACCTTAACTACCTCCTAAAAGCCCTATCTCACATTGGAGATTGGGGTATTAACATGTGAATTGAGTGTGGGGTAATTCAGTCCATAGCTTTGGTCCTCTTTGAGCCCTTTATATTTGCAATATTTGTTTTAGCCCCAGAACCTCTGCACATACTTTTTCTCTGCTGAAATATTCTGCCCTCCTATTTATATCAAATTAACATACTATCCTTCAGAATTTAAGACAATCTGTATTTGATCATATGAAATTCTTCTTTTATTTTCCTTTTTTGGCCAGATTCCTTTTATAAGCTTTCACAGCACATGCACTTCTCCAATTCGTATTCCAGATTTATAGCATTTACATGTATTTATGGGATTGTTTGCTTTCTCCACTAGATGATAAGCTCTGTCAGAGCAAGAATGGTGTCACTATTCATTATTGTAGTCACAATGCCTACTACACTTCCTGATATATGTTATGTAGTTCAAATATTTATTGAAGGAATAATTGATTAATTTATATTTTGCATCATTTATATAACTATCATTAGTAATGACTAATTTTCCACCAGGGCATTTAATCATAACCTTTTTTTTAAATTTTTGTATAAGGTGATTCTTTCCTTCCTTCCTTCCTTCCTTCCTTCCTTCCTTCCTTCCTTCCTTCCTTCCTTCCTAGCTATTACAAATTAATGTAAAAAATAATTTACTGTACGCATACTTTTTCATATTGTATGTTATTTCCTTACAATAGAGTCTAAAAATTAACCAAGTTTTTCTTTGTTTGGCTAATTGTAGTATTTTTATATTTTTGAACCCTTGGAATGTCAGAGTTTTTCTCTACTATATGTGCAGGGTATGTATACTCTCTCTCTATATAGAGTATGTATGTATGTGTGTGTGTGTGTGTACATATATATGCTCTCTATATTAGAGTATATATATATGCTCTTTATATAATATACACTTTGATCCTTTGTAGATATGTTTTTCAGGTGCTTAGTTTGTTTTGGGAGGAAGATTTTAAAAATCTAAATCAGTTTTACATTTTTATGTAGTCAAATCAATTGATCTTGTAAATTGTGACTACTTTTATTTCTTTTAAACTTAGAATGTTATCCCACCTTTAAAGAGTTTTGCTAAATATTCAATACTATCTTTTAAAATTTCTTATTTTGAAAATTTATTAAACTTTACAGGGAATAGAGAGACTAGTGCAATGAAATGCCATTTATCCATCACCCAGATTCAAAACTTATCAAGATTTTTTTCCATTGGTTAAATTATTATTATTTTTTATATTTTTTCCTTTGCTAAACTATTTTTTAAAAAATCCCAAATATCTTGTCAATTTACGCAACATAATTTCTAAAATTTTAAAACACATGAACATTTTCTTATATAACTACAGTGCTATGACCCATATAACTTAGTGGCTTAAAACAACAGAAAATTTTTCTCTCACAGTTTTGGAGGCCAAAAGTCCAAAATTATGATATTAACAAGACTTCACTCCCTCTACTATCTTGAAGAGAGGCTGTTTCCCTGTCTTTTCAAGTTTCTGGTATCTCTTGACATTTCTTGTTTTGTGGCCTCATAACTCTGATCCTGCCTCTATTTTCACAAGGCCTTCTTCTCTGTATGTCTCCGTGTCCTCTCCTCTTTTTATAAGTATGCTAGTGATGGGGTTTAGGTCCCATCCCAATCAAGGATAATTGATTTCATATGAAGATCATTGAGTAATTATATCTGCAAAGACCCTACTTCCAAGTAAGATTTCATTCTGAGGTTCCAAGTGGACATAAACTTTTGGGAAAATAAACTATTCAATTCACTTTCAATATATCATTAAAATATATATAAATTTCTATATATAATAATAATGCATAAGGCTTCCCTAAAAAATATTTTAATATCTAATACAACTAGCTTCCCACATCCCTCTTTTTTTCTGGAGCTTTCTTACCATTTTTGCTTGGGTTATTATTTCATATTAACTTTATAATGATTTATCTAGCTCTGGGAAATAATCCTCATATTTGCGTGAAATTAATTTTAAATGTATAAATTAACTTAAGGGCAATTAGACACCTATGCTTTTGTTATAAATTTTTCCATTTATTGATGTTTTACATATTTTCTTTCCTTAAAAAACTTTTTTTTGTTGTTCAGAATACTAATAAAAATTCAATTTTCTTTTCTTTATTAGTAATTTGAATTTTTTTTTTTTCTGTACGTTTACAGAACTACTTTCCTCATTTTCAAGTCTAACAATTTCACTAAGTTTGGTCTCAATGCTCAATGTTGCTCACTTGGAGTCTATTTTCACAGCTATACAGTGTGCATTTTCTATATGTGGTCTTCTTTTATTTCAGGGTTTATTGCTCTTGCAACTCTTCGAACATTATGCAAACTTGCATTATTATCTGACAAACAAGGTACATGGTAAAAAACACAAATGACATACCAGTTTTACAAAACATCAGCTCATTGTCTATTCATTCCACAAAGCTAGTTACAGTAATGTTAAGATGAATCTGGTAGTTGGTGATATGTAGTATCATAGTTGAATTAAACTGCCTGAAATTAAATACTAGTCCTACTGCTTTATTAGCTGTGCAATCTTGGGGAACTTTCTTAACCTTTCTCTGCTTCAATTTTATCACTTATAAAATGATATCTCTTAACATTTTAAAAAAAGTAAAGGACATAATCCACATACAGTATGTAAACATTGATAAGCCTGACACCAAATGCTAAGAGGGCCACAAGTATTCATTTTCAGCTCAGATTTTAATGAACTCTGTAAACTATAGTCATCAGATAATTTCAGTCTGCTAGTTTTTTGTTATCACAAAATCCCTTTGTATAAGGAATATGGTGTAAGATAGAGGAAAGTAAATATACCAAGGTAGAGGAGTATGACTTCCAGTCCTGGAGTTACTGTGTACGTGAATCCATCTGTTGATTATTTGTAAGATGAGTACAGTATGTACACAGAGTTATATTCTCTGATGATTTTCTGATTGCATGGCTGCTCCCCAAAAAGCAACTTAAGAGCAGGGTGTGTGTTTTTAAATGATATTTTCTGAAACAATATATTTTTGCCAAATTTACATTCTGTAAATGATGATTGTAAGGGTAAAATGGGAAAATATCAGTGAAGTTTCCGTAGATACACATGAAATATAAATTTAACAATTATAAATAATGAAACCAACTTTAAGGATTTGAATTGAAGAAGTTGTGTCATTGTGTCATGTAAATAGAAGAATCAGGGACATCCACTTCAGTTTAATAGGCCTTTCAAACCAAACAACATTACTAGTCTTTTAAATAGCTTTAAAAATATCTGACTCACCTTTTTAAGAGGCAGGCACATTTCTACGTGTTGGTTTATCATGTTTTCATTTGTTTGAGGAGCAAACGATAAGATGTTCATTTGATCTTCTTCTGTGATGTGTATGAACACCCCAGAAAACTTATGTCTGAGCTGCTTGGTGCTCTCCAATTATGAACTCAGTTATAAATATCTCTGCTCTGTTAATAAAAATGCAGCACCACTTCTTCTCCTATTAATGTAGAATATAAACTTTTCATTAGTAATCTTATTTTTAAGGTAAAAAGGAAAACAATTAAAGCATTTTGTGGATAAAGGTTAAAAGCTATACAGATGAAATATATTTGGAAAATATTAGCATCGATAATGTGAGGTTTGTCATAAGCATCTTCTACATCTCATTTGGGTATCTTGCCCATCGTCAACACATCTATAATCATCGTAGTGATGTTATAGCAGATTGAGAGATAATTCTTAGAGAAGAGTTAGGAGATTGTGATAATTTAAATTATTTTAGCTCCCACAATGGCTCTCTATTCCTTAATGAATAAACCCTAGCTTGTTTAAGAATTCAGTGATTATTTATATACTTTGAAAATGTTCCTACTATATTATCTTTGCAAGATTCTGCTCTCAGACCCCAATATCTACTAAATGTTTATCTATTCTTTAAGACACAGCTCCATGATTCTTCCCCTACACTTCTGGCTTATAATTTTCTATTTCTGCATTATCTCCTGTGTGACAATTGTTATGCATTCATTTATTCATTGTGAAACCCTTATTTATTGGGATTTCTTTATGTGATTCACAGAGCTTGGCCCTGGGGATTCAACTGGCAAGTAGAAATATATGTCCCTGGCAATCGAAGTGTTCCAGGGAAGCAATGAGCAGTCAATAGCAGTTATGTTTTCCTCCATTTCTGATATGATGTCAGACGTGCAAAACTTTTGCTCTTGATTACCTCCCTACCTCGACCCTATCTTCTTAAAGATCCTGCATTTGCTTTCTTGTTAGAAAGTTTATACCATGCATAACTGGTAAGGAAACAGTGCACAAGTGGCCCCATAATACAGCCATGGGATCACAGATATAGTCTAGATACAAGCTAGGACAATAGATTTCCCTTTGCAGGACCTTAAATTTTGAACTCAGAATGGTTTTGGTCTTTGATGGCCATTAAATTACAAGATGATAAAAAGCAGGAAACCTATGTAGCTAGTTTCTGCTACGTTAATCAGAAAAAAGTCACTGCTGAAAAAGAAAGGAGGCTAACACAGATTTGCAGAGAGATAGAAAATTGAAGAAAGTAATTTGATTCCCCACTGATTCCACTCTTTGGGAGGCTTGGTGACATTTCTGGTGTTCTTCTGATACATTTTCTGAGTTGCTTAAATTAAGTGAGTTTGTGTGCCTTGCTACAAAATGGTTACTTGACATTTATCAGACAGTGGGGTTGTAAATAATAGACCCCTGGGAAAAAATGCAGAACATTAAGGACAGTGAAAATTCCTTCATTCGAAGCAGGAGAATGGTCTTACTTATGGATGGTGAAACAATAAACTGTCTCCCATATTTTCTTGGCACACACTAAGGATTTACATGAAAGACAATGTGTCAGCCTGAAGAAGTATATAACTTTGCAAATATGAAATTTCTTATGAAAAGCTCTATTTGTCTGTAAGCTGTCTTAAATTTCTACTATCCAGAGCAAGAAATTAGTTAAATGCCATATGGAATTGTAGCTGTTGAATTCTCTGCCCTGTTGCACACCTGTGACCAAGCTACACAGTTCAGCAAAACACATGATTCTGATTTTTGGAATGATGTGAGGGAGAGCTGGAGGTAATGGAGAACCCCAATTTTACTAGATTAGTCCATGATTTTCTTGTGGGCATCTCATACTGAATAAACTTGATATGGATATGACATTGGATGGGGTGAAGCAGAAGCAAGTGAGTAATGACCTTTAGGTCTGTGGCCTGAGCATCTGGGTACATAGGATGCCATAGTTGAGATTGAAAAGGATGAAAGAGGAGTGGATTTGAGGAATGAGTATCAATGGATTTAGTTGTGCAAAGCTTAGGATGCCTATTAGCAATCCAAGTGTAAACGCTGAGGAGGCAACTGGATTTATGGGTTTGGACCTTATGGATGCATTTTAGGTACAGAAATAAAATTTTGAGTTATCAGCATGTAGATAATATTTAAGCCAGGAGAAGGACTGGATGAGTGAGTGAGTGACGTTTAGGTGAGTGAATTTAGATAAAGATGTCTAAAGTTGTGCTCCTGGTGCCTAAAGTGTAAGTCAGGAAGAAAAAGAAGAAGCCAGCAAAGGACACTGGGGAGTACCATATAGTCAGAGAAGACTAGAGAAAAATGTTTTTCAAGAAGTGAGTGGTCAACCATATCACATATTACTGAGAAGTTGAGTAAGAAGACAAGAGTGAGCCAACCACACGATTTGGAAAGATGGGTACCATACGCGACCTGAGTTATGAGACCTAATCCCAATAGAAAAGACTAGAAGGAGAACAATGGAGATAGTAATTATAGACAAAATCTTTTGAGGAAATCTGTGCTGAAGAGTTATGAAGAAATGTGGAGTAAAAAGACGTTCTTATTTTTTAACTAGAATAAAAAGTAAATTTGTATGCTGATGAAAATGATCCAAGAGTGAGAGGGAAACTGATGTTGCTGGAAATTGCGGGGCAGGGGAGATGATAATGGCAGAGGTGCAGACCTTGGATAGGCAAGAAGGGATAGGATGTAGGGCAGATAGAAATAGGAATAGAAATTATGAGTCACATATGGAATTTAAAAATTTCTAGTAGTCACATTAAAGGCATTAAAAAGAAATAACTAAAATTAAACAGTATGTTTATTTAACTTATATATGAAAGTATTATTTCAACATTTATTAACATAAAGTTATTGAGATATTTTTCATTCTTTTTATCATATCACATTAAGTCTGAAACTTGATTTGCATTTTATGGTTCCAGCACATATCAGTTTGCTTTATTCACATATAAGTGCTCAACAGCCACATAAACTAGTGGTTACTGTACTGGGCAGTGCATATATAGGGCGGAGCTACAGGGTTTGGCATGAGATCAGTGTATGGACATTTCACCCATTATAACAGCAGGAAAAATAGAAATGTATTCAGTTGGTGCGAAAGTAATTGTGGTTTAAAAGGTTAAAAATAATTGCAAAAACCGCAATTACTTTTGCACTAACCTAATATATCTGTATACACCAATAGCTATGTTTGGTGGTGAGAATTTGAGGTAGCTCTCTTCTGACTTCATAGGTTTTTAAAGAATGTATGAAGAAGCATTAGACATTTTAAGAGAAGGGCGCAAGGAGGAATTGTGAAATGGCTACTTCAGAGAGTAGAAAGATGGGTCTATTAGGCTCCCTTAGTTCCAGAACATTGGAAAAGGGTAAAGACCTAGTTCAAAATTTTGCTTAGCCTCAGAAACCTAGGAGTAATGGTCAAATTTGACTATCTGCTTTATAGAGGTGGCATGTCAAGGAGCAGTAGAACCTAGTAAGATTTCTAATATTTGCTTGTGACTGGTGGAGATGTCTAGCAAAAGTTACTGTCACAGGAAAAAAAAAAACAAACCCTCTAATTATAATGAATAGGGGCCAGTGCTTGAACTCAAGTCGCCATATCCTCCCTGTTTATCCCCTTGATCTAGTATGATACATAATAGAACCAATGGGAAGAAGATGGCAATTTTCCACTCTGTGAACAGAAAAGTGGAAGGATCTTCTTTGCAGAAAGAGTGAATGATGCATGCGTAAAAAGAGGCAGAGAAGAGAGACCAACAACCCCAGAGAGATTTGAGAGAATAACTTTGGTTTCAGTTAGTGGTTCCAATCCCTTTTCAAGTCCACTGCTTTTCTTGGTTTTGGGTTCTAAGACATAGCCCATACTCTGCTACTAAATAAATCACTCCCCTTTTATTATCCTAGTTTAGTGATTTCTATGATTTGCAGCCCTGCCTCTTTCATATGTAGAGATAATGAGGTCCTGAGTTTAATGTGGATTTAGTGGGTCAATTGTAAAGAATTACATCACAAGAGGCTGGCTGAGGAGAAAGGTGTGATTTGTGGTCATGGAACAGAGAGAATTCATAATGCCTACCAGTTCATCTTATTTTAAAATATATTTATTTACTGACCCAGTTTGTATATCACCATTTAGGAAAAAGAGAAAAATACCAAAAGCAACATTAGAAAAATAAAACCACCTATAACTTTAATAAATAGGATCGACTACTGTTTTCTTTTTGGTGTATCATTTACTAAATTGAATGCAAGCATATTGCTGGTCATCATATAGCTTCTTTGTCATAAATATCAGAGAAGAGAGTTTTTCAATTATCATAAAAATGCATCCCTATAAATAATTCCCCTCATTCTCCTTGCCTCCTTAACTCCATTCAACCTCATTATTTCATCTCCATAGGGAATTATTATTTAGCCTTAGTTCCCTGAACTTTCTTTATTGCAGCTCTTCCAATACCATGGAAATGCAGGCATGTTCTTAGAATCGCAGCGAGAAATTCCACTTGGGCTCTTGCTGGATAGTGCACAGAGGGAGGGCTACTGCTGTCTGGGAGCTTTCTAGACTAATAGTATTTTTAATTTCTTCAGCATTAAGAATTCTTGCTTGGAAGCTCCTCTAATGCCTCAGCTTAGAGATGTCTTCTGTAATGGAGACCAGCTCAACAGAGCTGTCACTGTAATCATAACAACCTAAACAGAATCTCGCAAAAGAAGAAAGAAAGCTTTGCAGCATTTACACAGGGTTTCTGCAAAGGCTCTTCTTCTGAGTGAAGTAATTAGTCTGGGGTATTAGCTGTCGACAAAACAGCATCCCAAGAAGCTGGAGTTAAATGCCAGAGACTTTTGAAAACTGAAAGAAGAGTATCCTCAATTTCAAGGTCTTTGCTTTTGGCAGCTCCCGTAGTCATGTGGTAGGAGAAGAAAATTTCCTTGGACTTAGCACTGAGAAGCATGCATGGACCGTGAGATCCTTTCTGAATAAGTCAATTTCCTACTACTACAATAATGCAACCTATTCACCAGCCCAAAGAGGTATTCAATTTTGTTTTTGTTATGCTGAAAACTCTCAATACTCACAGTGAGTCTGTAGAGGAGCAGTAACACAATATGTGTCTGCTTCTTCAATTGAGGCTATCTTATTGAATATACAATGGGTGGCTGAGATGGATTTTTTACAGAAGTCACATGTGTACTTGTACATAGAAAGCTAGGCAGGTTTTCCTCATCTACCTTTTTCATCAGCTAGCTTTCTTAGTCTGTCCAATATTGTCTGTGCATGTGTCAAAATAGTATACTTTTCCCCAAATCATCCACATTTTGTTTCCATTTAGCAAAGACTGACCTCTGTGTAGGTGATTGTTTATGGTGTATATAGGGGATTTTCTTTTCCTATTATCCTGAGCACATTCCTTACTCCTTTAACAAGCAAAATACAGTCTACAGTTTATTGAGCATTTATGTATTTATTATACGGTCTCCTGGAAATGATTCATGAAGTCAGGAACCATCTCTGCTTATTTACTCCTGAACCACCAATACTGTGACAGTAGTTGGCCCATACTGTCACATCAGCACCACAAAAGTGTTTATTAAATGAAAAAATTATTTGTATTCACATGTTAAAACAGCCTTGCATAATTATATATTACTGTCTGCATTTTGTAAAAGAGGAACCAAAGGCTCAGGTAAGCTACCACTCAGAAGTCACACAATGAGTGGATTAGGAATGAGCTGGGTCCCAAACCCAGGTTTGTTCACCTCTGTCATCCTTCTACTCTACCCCACTATGCTTCCTCAAATATACCTTGGATGTAAAAGTTAACCATTTTTTCTGACAGGTTCAATGTAATTCCATGCTTTATTGCCTTTAAGAGAAGAGAGCTCAAGGTTTCTTTGCCATTCAAACATTAGAGAGAATGAGACACTTGCTGGTTTTTCTCTATTTACTTAGACATTCAAAAGCAATTTTATATTAATATGTTAACTCAGATGTTTAGGTTGAAGTTTCCCTTAGAAACTTAGTAAACTACTCCCTTTTTCCATGCTTCTCCACTAATTCTGTCCTGTTGCTCTACCCGCCACCATATCCTGCTCTAAAGACCCACTTTCTAAGTGGCTATAAGGGTGGAAGACCTCCATGACTTTCCATCATGATAACAATTTGGTTGGCAGTCCTTTATGGAAGATTAAGGAAAAACTCCCACATTTTAATAAGTAAGATTTGGTCTATTAAGTTTCTTTATTCATTTTAATTTCATAAAATACTTGCCATAAACAGTACCAATAAAATATATGAAGACACCTAGATTACAGAGCCCTCACTTCCATCTAGTTAGTACACTGATTTTTCTCTTTTGGATTCCTACATTGCTTGAATTTTTTATTCTGTTTCACTTCAAGTCACTTGAATTTCTCCAATATTACTTATTTGTATCCTTCTTTCTCAGTCTCACCGTAATTCCATGTTAATTAGTTTTTGATTTGTTTATTTTTGCTACCCTCCCTCCCCTTTACTTTCTGGGATTTTTCTATTCCAATAAAAGGCATATTTAGTTCTCTTTTCTTCTATATACATATTAAATTTGCTACTTGGAGAATATGTAGTAGGAAGAAAAGGCTGCTGGCTATTTCTCATTAACGCTAAAAAGTAACAACACCAACTACATTAGCAAAACACACACAGAGACATACACACGTTTAATGTAGAAAAGAGATATGCAGACATGTATCTGTGGTTTATTTCTTAGTTGTCTTTTTTTCTTCTCTTTATAGTCCCATTTTTGGCTACTACATCACCTATCATTACATAGTCTTTTTTTGTAATGCTTCCATCTCATTCATTTCTCCCATGACACCTTAGACTATCCAAAGTGGATAGATCATGTTAAAAGCATTCAAATTCTGATGCATTTTATTTCCCCAGGAGCTAAGAAGAAAACTGCTTGCTGTTCTGGTATTTTAATTAAGATGAACACACCAAACTGCGAGAGAAATATTAATGTGAATAGTCTAGTTTCTTTGTGCATGATATGTTCTGATTTTTATCTGACTTCTCCAGGTATCACTTTTTTTGGCAAAGAGGATATGAGGCTGCTGAGATTCTGAGGGCTGGAAAAACTAAATAACTAATTTGTTCATTTGATAAGTAGCATAAATATCAGTGCTTCTCACACTTGGCACCATGAATATTTTTGAATACCAGTTCAAATACATTCAGCTGTTGGGTATTAGCTATATCTGCTCGGGAATATAGCTAGCTGCGGTTTGGAGCAGAAACCTTGAACTTGGAGTGCAGCAGATTATTCTGATGGAAAACTCAATAGTCAGGGATTGATATAGTCATTAACAGGGATCTAAAGTCCTACTGAGAAGAGATTCATGACATCTGCAACTTTCCAGGTCTTTGCTTCAATTTGCCCCCTGTCCCAGTACAAAGGAATATTTCTCTCAACTGAGTGCAGGTATACATTGTCTTTACCTCTCATTTAGCACTTATCATATATTGCTTTATATTCTTTGTATACCTATGTATTATGGGACATAAATGTCCTGTCTTTGAAATAAAACAATACAATTCCTAATTATCTCTATCCAGGGTCTTACACATGAATCATTTTCAGTTATACTTTTTAATGGTGATGGCCACTCAATTTCTTATTTTAAATTTTAGCTTTAGCTGTGTTTTCTTACATCCAACTTATTAGTTTTTTCCTATTTCATATAACTTTTTTTTTCTTTGCTTAAACTTTTGGAAAATGTGAGTTTTAAATCTGATCTTAAGGAGTTCAAAGGACTCCTTTGCAATCTGAAGATGGTAGCTAATTGTGCAGGGCAGTCTAAGCAATAATTTGTGAAGAAAATTTTTCTTCACAGTGAAGGGAATGAAGCTGAGGGCTGGAGCATTATGGGAAATAAAAGTTAGATAGCTAAGTGGACAGTTGACAAAGGCATCATTATCATCCTAGTTTTGTAAGTCAGTAAACTAGAAATTCTTCATAACTTTACTTCCATCATTTTCAATGACCTGCCAATTTTACTTCTAAATATCTCTTGTATCTGGTTCAATTATCTCTATGGCCACTATGTTATTCCTGTCAGGGGCCCGGCATTACCTTTGCAGAATCCTATAATAACATCCTAATTGTTCCTCATCCCTTTATTTATTCATTTGTTTATTATTTCATTAAAAATTATTGAATATCTGTGTAGGACTACAGTGATGCACGAGAAACATGTTTTCTCTGCCTTGATGAATTATGTAGTTTAGTAGAAGGAAAAGCCTTTAAACAAATATACCAAGTAAAGTGTGATGAACACTGTGACAGAAAGCACCAGGGCTGACCTTTTCTAGCTATGACTTCTCTATATCACATCCAGGGTAGATTTTCTTAAAATGCAAATATACGTCATTCTTGTGATCAAAATGGCTCAACATTGTCCTTTAGATGAATGCAGTACTCTTAACATCGCCTCAGGACCTTCCATCTTCTGGCCTCTGCTTACTTCTCTTGCCTCTTCTCATCTCTCCACACATTTCTGTTAGGTTTTTTCTTATTATACCATTTCTCACCTCAAGGCCTTTTCAAATGCTCTTCCTGTAAATCTTACCTCAATCCCCCTTCAGCCTTTCTCTTCTTCTTCTGTCTCAGTTTAGGTTTTCTCCTGGAAAACATTTCCTAATATCCTGTCTGGATTTGGAGACCCTGCTCTGCTGTCATAGCAACCCAACCCCTCTTACCTCATCACAGACCTTATATCCCACTGTAAAGGCTTGTTTAATGTTATGTCTCTTCTGTTAGGCCATAAGTTCTATGTCTGTTCAAGTTAGTTGTATCTCTAAGGACTAGTGAAGTGCCTAGGTAAAGGGCAGAATAAATATATGAATCCATCGCATTTAATGTCATTGTTATGTGTCCATTTCCTCCTAAGAGTCTTTTAAATTACTGCCTTTCTTTCACTCTCTTCTACCTCATTAGTTCACGCTTCCACTATAACAAGCCTCTCCAAACCACTCATTGTACCTTCAATTGGTGCGACTTAGTTCATTCTATATGTTTCAGCCAGAGTGATCTCACCAAGAGGCGCGCATGACTGTACTATTATATGAAAGCATCTGGGGCTTCCTATTGCCTATGGCATAAATCTCCAAATTACTGAATGGCATAATAGGCCCTCTAATTTTCTCTTGGAGCTCTCTGTATTTACTGTTTCATGCTGTTCACTACCTCCCTTTTTCATTCCTGTCACTCTATCAATTGTCTGAGAAATTTTTACTTATCTCAAAGTACTTTTGCAATTATATCCTCTCAATTCTGAGACCCTCCCCCAATGCTAAACAAAGTTAGTCTTTTCCCCATTTGTGCTACCAGTGAGCGCTGTACACGTCTCTGTTAAAGTGCTTTGTACACGCGATTTCAAATATTCATATAGCTTTTTCTTCTACTAGACCATTCTTTTATTCATAGTGTTAAAAGCCAAGACTTAATTACAGTTTCGGCTCCCCAGAAATGAAATCTTAAAACCTGTCAATCAAGAATCACCTAATCAACACTAGTTAGAGAATCTGCCTGATAGACGGCTGCCGTCCTCTAAAAGAGAGTCACCTTGAAATAACCAATCCGCATTTTTGCCTAGTTTAATGTCTTTGTTCCTGCTCCCTTCTGCCTGTAAAAGTCTTTCATTTTATGCAGCAATTCAGAGCTCCTTTCTATCTGCTAGATTGGTTGCTTCCCAATTCATGAATCGTTAAATAAAGCCAATAAGATCTTTAAAATTTACTTAGTGGGATTTTATTTTTTTAACATTAGCATCTAGTGTTTTATTGAATGAAAAAAAAAAAAAAAGAAAATACAGAGCAAATTGCTGTAACAGCTGTGAAAGAGTTCAAGTATATTTTAGCTGCATTATTTAGTACACTTTTGACAAAAGACAATTCCTCCAGGTAAAGAAAGAACCTGTAAACTGTGACATTCTGTGACTAAATGATGTTCTTGATGCAATTTTCACTGCCCACTTTTGGGATCGAGATATGCCAGTAGGTTTACAACTCTACTAAGCTCCTTCTTTGCATATCTTTACAAATTTACTTCTGGAAGTGCAGAGGCACTGGGGGCAACTTGGTAGCTTCTCCCTCTCCAGAGGACACAAGAGTAACAACTGTTATTATTGAAAGTTCACTTAGATATTTTAGTAACCAGAAGTTTGGTGCAATATGGCTCAAAATTCATGCTAATAATATGTAATTCCTGATTCTAAGAACAAACAAAAAAGCATGTGAAAGGCATGTACCTTTTTGGCAATCAGTGTCAGTATGGGCATAGGTTATTATTCTCTAAGTTACTTGATAAACAAACCATCTGCTGGTATTCACTCACATCCCTGCCCTGAGGAAGGACCAAACAAAAGATGGTCTATTATCCTTATCATTGGTAATATTTGCATGGGATTAATCACATATTAATGAAACTCTTATCTTCTGATTTAATAATTTCCATGAATCCTATAATTCCCAAGGACTGAAGGAACATTCATAGCAAAAGAAACAGTAAAAAACAAAACAAAACAAACCTATAAACAGTCAGAACATACACAGCTAAAGGTGGATAGCTAGTGTAATCTCTGAGAAACTTCAATGGACATAACTTTTTTTTCATTCCTAAGAAAGGGATAGTCTAAGTAATTTATGAAGCACTAGCCAGAAATTAACTATGCAACAGCTTCCATTATCATAGGCTCTACCTAAAATGAATCAGAACATGAAAGATGTTTCCCAAATTGAAGTTCAGGTCAAAACATATTTTTGAGATGTATATGGCTTACATAGAGCTTATAAAGAGTGGTTTGATTGCAAAGAAATAGCACTTTGTTGAAAAGAGAGTTCTGATAGGGTTAGGGTTAAAATAATTCTGTCAAACAGGACAGCAGCCAGGCAGATTTTGAAATTGTTAGCCTGAGTAATTTTCTTTCTATCACCTTTAAAAGTTTAAAAGGTTTGACTTAGTCCAAAAACCACTGGGGAAATGTCAAATTGCTCTTTCGTGTAGTTCAACAATCACTAAGGCGTCTCATCTTAGAGAAAAATTTCTATTTCAAAAACACTTTTGTATTTCTGATGAAAAGAAACAGATCGTTTATTTAAAAATCTCATTTTCAGATGAGCATAGAGATACACAGAGAATTATAAAACTGGTTAGTTATAGAGCCACAACTAAAAACATATTGTAACCAGATTCTCTGAATGGAACTATTTCTTCTATTCCTTTACTATGTTTACATCAGAAAAACAAATCATTAGTTAAGATTAAGGGATTCTAAATAATTTAGATAGAGATTGAATTTTAACTTTCAGTTATTTTAATTTCAAAATAAAACTGTAATCTTGGGGCTGGCTGGATGGCTCTGTTGGTTAGAGCACGAGCTCTTAACAGCAAAGTTGCTGGTTCAATTCCCACATGGGCCAGTGAGCTGCACCTTCCACAACTAGATTGAAAACACTTGCTTGAGCTTGGAGCTGAGCTGCCGGTGGGTGACCAGTTGGCTCAGTTGTTGGAGGGCGGTGCTCAGAACACCAAGGTCGTGGTTGGAGTCCCATATGGGCCAGAGAGCTGCGCCCTCCACAACTAGATTGAAAAACGACTTGACATCCTGGAAAAACACACTGTTCCCTAATATTCCCCAAATAAAAATAAAAATATCCATGCAATCGGAAGATTTAAAACAAAAAACAAAACACAAAAATTGTAATTCTTTGCATTATTGAGATTTTTAATAAATTCTTACCTCATAATTCTTTTTTATTTTTCCTAATTGGAAATGTTTCCTTGTATATTATGTTCATAAAAATCTCTTTAGCCCAAGGATTTCCAATACTTTATATGCATTGATCTCACTATGGTTTGGTTAAAAAAACAAAACAAAACAAAAAACAGGATAGTGTACTCAGGTTTAATACTTCCTCAGTCCTCAAATTTATGTTTCCTTACTTTAGTGCCATCCTCTATAAACATGGACATCTCACTATACTTTTTTGACTATAAAATTTCATTTAGGGAACACCTTTATTAGAGCCTTACATGCAGTTTCTTAGGAGAACACACAGTTTTTAAGAAAGAGTCCTTTCTCCAAGAAGCCAACAATCTTTAAAGAAGATAAGCCATGGATTAAAATTTAAAAACAACAACAAAAACACCCCTACAGTACCAGGAAATATGTGTTAAGTACTAAGGAAATGTTAAATTTGAGATAAAGAGAAAGGAAGGAATTATATCAGGAATCTGCAAAACAAAGAGTTGGAATAATAATGCTGCCAGAGCTGCATATTGTAGACTGGCTAGAACAGACATGAGGACCTGTGAAGGCCATTACCAGAATAAGGCACCATTATGACTTTCAACTAAAGGTAAAATGCTTGCTTTCATCTGCAAAACCTGGTTTTTATTAACCACTTATTTCATTTGGATGTTTTTTTATTTTTCCTATTGTCTGGTTAACTCTTCTGCCTCAACTCTTCAACTTTAAGGAATGATTGATGACTTTCCTGGAAATCAAACTTGAACTCTATTTCCTATTTCCTGATTTTATATCACCCTTTGGCATAGTGGTTCTAAAGAATTACTCCTTTGGTGAGGAGTTATTTGGCTCAGCTCTTGGGCTTCCCATGTGTATGGGTTGCCCTTACAGACAGCCCTGTAGGTGCCCTGGACACTTACTGAGATAGTTACTGAGGTCTCCTGGCCTGGATTTGCTCATATGCAAAGGATGCCTGGTGTTAATAGGCAGTAGAATAAGATTTGTCTAAAACTGATGTGGATCCTTTGAAGCTCTCAAACTTTCTTTAGCATTTTAAACTAGTTTTGATTTAAAAAACAAAAACAAAAACAAAACTCCAAAAATGTTTTGCAAACTTTCTTGCTCAAAGCAAGAGTATAATGAGCAAAATTTAAGCATTTCTTGATGATTGATTTTAACTTTGAAAATTAACTATTATACCACAATACAAAAGAGAGTAAAGCAGTTCAGGTCATATATAGTCTTAGACTGCTATGTATTTTACATCCTTATGTCATAATTATTTTCTGTTTCTTTTCCAGTTGTTAAGCTATCAAATAAGCTATTCTCCCAGATTTTCCTGACTTATTTTATAATAAGTTGTTTGGAATTGGAAAACCAGATAACAAAACTGATTAAAATGATGTTTCCCATAAAAGTAGGTAGTCTCTGAGTGATGGCAAAATATTGAATTCCTGAACATTGACATTTATTGGGGCTGTTTAGAGGTCTTCTAAATTTACCTTTTTGTTCTTAGTTGGATTCTGGAAACGCTAAGTCCTGAAAACCTCAGAAAGTGTTATATCACTTACTAATGTTTTCATCTTATAAGTCAATAAGGAGTCAGCATATTGTAATGTGGCCAGGTAGACATGGGTTTGGATTTTGTTTTTGCCACAAACTTGCTTGAGTAAGTCACACAGTCCTTAGGAGTCTCATTTTACTCATCTGCAGAGCAGTCATCGTAACAGTCAAGGGTCTTCTCAACTACAAATCAAATGCTGTTTGTGAAATTTTTGCTGCACAATAGGGGCTTAAAACTTGTTAGTTATTAAAATGATTATAGGGAGACTGATTGCTCTTATCTGAGGCCAAAACCCAGTTCCACCACATTTCTTGAAGAAAAGAGTCCATATAGCACTTTGGGTAGAATAGGGTGGCCCACAGAGCTTATCTTTCAAAACCCAACCACATTGTTTACCATATACAAAGCCAAATGTGAAAGTCATTCTTTTTCACTTTTAACAATGTTTATTGTTAGAATTCTTATAATGGAAATCTGTGTCCACTCAGTATTCTAGTGGTGACCAGATTGCCAAGGACCCAGAACCAGCCTCTTGTTTCCTTTCCCTCCTCCTCTCCAAGTCACTTCCCTTTCCAAAAGACAATTTCAGTGAAGAAAGCTTGTCAAAGGTCAATGAAGATAATTTAATTAAATCCAGGACACCAGACAGGCAGGCCAGACTTAAGACTGTAAACCTGAATGGTACAGGTTTAAAAGGCAGCATTAGCTTTTTGGTTGATAGAGTAATCAATCATCTTGTTGCTGCTTTGGAATATCTTTCTAAGCTGCTAAAGCAGCCATACCTTCTGGGGCAGTACATAAGCCTTTTAGAGACTGAGACTCTTGTCCTCTTACCTGGATTCACAATTCCTTCCCTAGGCTGCCCCACGACTCTCTTTCCCAGTCCCTGACATGTATTTACCCTCTTTTACACCTAAGAACAGAGGTCAGTAAATTACAGCCCTTGTGTCCCATTGGTTTTTTATGTTCTGCAAGGTGACAATAGCGGTTACATTTTTAACCAGCTGAAAAAACAAAATCAAATAAAAACAACATTTCATAATATGTTGAAAATATATAAAATTCAAATATTTATGCCGATAAATAAAGTTTACTGGAACACAGCCACACTCATTCATTTTACGTATTATCTGTGACTGCTTTCTCATGGCAGAGATGAGTAATTGTGAAAGAGACTCATGCAAAGACTAAAATATTTATTACCTGGACATTTACAGAAAAAAATGTTGCTGACCCTGGTTTAAGAGGATTGCCTGAATCTGTCACTTTACCCAGTAACATCCCTCTGCTTACCTTCTTTTTGTTAATAAGATCTTTTGTAGTAACAGCAACTATGCAACATTTATATGCTTTAAAATAGTACATTTAACGAAGGGTATTTAAACACTTTGCAGATGTGACTGTAACACTCTAGTGTGACATTAATTGCTGAGTGTTGAATCCCCTCATTTTGAATGACAGCACAGAGTTTAATCATGGGCACACTCTCAGAAAGCATTCAGAAATAAAGTCCTCCTGGACATTGCCCCTGACTATATTGCAACTTTGAAAGCCACATGGTGGATTTATTTAGTTTCCACTCCCTTCGGGAATGCTTAGTAATATACCTGGGCTAATATTTGTTATGACTCAAGTCATTTTCTCTCCTTTATCCTGGGGAGAGGGAATGGCAATGAGAAGGAACACTCTGCTCCCACACTGTGAGACTGCTGCGAGAGGGGGAAAATCTATAATCATTCACTTCTCCTGTATGAGGCAGGAGAGAAAGAATAACCAAGAAACAAATTTATCAAGTGCCCTCTGTGCAGAGTGCCCCATGTTTAATTTAGCTAAATACACATACACAAAAAAGGCACAGCCGTTATTCTGTAGGAGCCTGAGCCTGATATCAAAATCTGAAGGTCAGACTAGTGGGTATTTCTGACTACACAATGAAGCCCTCAAACATGCTGCTCTGTGCGGTCCTGTTGGCTCAGTCCTTCTCTTTACTGAATCTCTGCTTACGAGTCGGCTGGTTGTGGAGCACTACAGGAGGCCCGCAGGGCACCATTCTTGCCTCCAATCCTTTGTTCACTCTGGACGTTTACCAGGAAGACTCTATCTGCTGCACCCTTTACACAAATTCTGTGCAAGATTCAAGAATTCAGTAACATTCCCACTTAAAAAAAAAAAAAAATATATATATATATATATATATATATATATATATATATATATATCTGCTTCGAGTCTTCCAAAGACTCATCTTCTAATTTCTTATTAGCATTTCAATCATCGTGCATAGTCCCCTTATATATCCAGCTTATATTTTTAAAAATACTTTATCCTGCAAAGTTCTTGTCTTTGTTTATTGTTTCTAATAGTTTTTGGTGGAATCTTGTAGGGTTTTCCACATGAAGAATCATGTCATCAGCAAAAAGTGACAATTTATCTTCTTCATTCCCAATTGGATATCTTTTATTTCTTTCTCTTGCCTGATTGCTCTGGCTAGGACTTCCAATACTATGTTGAATAACAGTGGTGATAGGGGGCATCCCTTCTTGTTTCTGATCTTAGAAGAAAAGCTTTCAGTTTTTCACCTTTAAGTGTGATATTAGCTGAGGGTTTGTCATATATGGGCTTTATTATGTTGAGGTGTTTTCCTTCTATACTCATTTTATTAAGTGTTTCAATCATAAACGGATATTGTATCTTGTCAAATGCTTTTTCTGCATCTATTGATAGGGTCATATGATTTTTATCCTTTATTTTGTTTACATGGGGTATCACATTGATCTATTTGCATACGTTAAATCATCCTGGTGCCCCTGGAATGAATCTCACTTGATTGTGATGTGTAATCTTTTTAATGTATTATCGTATTTGATTTGCTAGTATTTGGTTTAGGATTTTTGTGTCTGTAGTCATCAGAGATATTGGTCTACAGTTTTCTTTTTTAGTATTATCTTTACTAGGTTTTGGTACCAGGGTGATGTTGAACTCATAAAATGAATAAGGAAGTATTGTCTCTTGTTCAATTTTTTGAAAGAGTTTGAGGATGACAGGTATTAAATCATCTTTGAATGTTTGGTGGAATTCACTAATGAAGCCATCTCGTCCTGGACTTTTGCTTTAGGGGAGGTTTTGGATTTATATGTGGTGATGGAAGTAGAACTGACTCTGGGTGGTGAACATACAATGCAATATGTAGATGATGTATTACAGAATGTACACTCGAAACCTATATGATTTTACTAACCAATGTCACACAATAAATTTAATAAAAAATAAAAAATAAATATTTGTACAAGTCCTAATTCTTTAATTAAATGTAAACTCTCGAGGTCAATTCAATGTTGCATCTTTACTTCTAACTGAAATATTTTAGCATTCTAGCATTTATAGATACACACAGCTTCTCTTTGTTATTCACAGATTTTGTATTTGTAAATTCACTTATTTGCTAAAATTTATTTATAACTCCAAACTCAACACTCATGAGACTTCCATGATCATTTGTGGATATGCAGAAAGTCCACAAAAACTTTGAGTTACTGGATGTGCATGTTGTGCTCTCATATTGTAAACAAGTATCCTTTTCCTGGTCTAATTACAACCATGTTTTTTTTTTTTTTTGTACTTCTTGTCGATGATTTCATTATTTTAAATGCCCCTAAGCAGAAATGCTGTCTAGTGTGCCTAAGGGTGAGAGGCTGTGCTGTGCCTTATGGGGAAAATACGTGTTAGATAAGCTTCATTCAGGCATGAGTTACAGTGCCATCGGGCGTAAGCGCAATGTTAATGAATCATAACACATATTAAATGAGATGTCTTTAAACAGAAACACACACATAAAATAAATTTAGGTATTGATCAATTGATGAAAATGTGACCAGAGGTTCACAGGAACCTAACCTTGTACTTCCCTTAGAAGCTCTTGTTTGGTATTTACTAACTCATTGTTCATAGTGACTTTATTGAACATAACTACTGTGAATAATGAGAACTGATAGATATACGTGGGGGGGGGCAAAAAATGTACACTAGTGAACACTTTGGTCGATGTTGCTCAAGCAGTAGTTTGCCGTAATCAAAAGTGTCTGGACGCTGATGGTAAACACTTTGAGCACCTCTTGTAATTGCAGAAGTCCAACATGACTTGTAGTCATCTTTTGTTATTGGTGTATATTGAATATTACAAGTCTAATGCAGTTTTCCTTTCTTAAAATGTGTATACTTGTTTTTGGCACCCTCTGTGTATATTTAATTCCTCAGAAAGCTTGGGTTAATGGTGGTTTCTCTGGCTTTTGTCTGTACACCCTATGGACCCATGAGTTTATAATGCCTAAGTCTTTAGTTGTTCATTTTTTCCCGTTCAGTGCCTCCTGTACCCTCTACAGACATGCTGCTCACATTGGGTTAATAGACAAACAACCGAGCTCAAAAGTAGCATGCCAGTTTGGATATTGTGAAATGACTTGATGCTACCTGTCTGTTGTCAAACCATAGTTTTCTCTTCATTTCAACATGAATTAACAGACCCCTTTGCCTCAGTATCAGTTGCTATAGTGAAAGGAAAAATAGGCTTTAATTCAGAGATGACAAATATGTGACCCACTTGCCCCTGTCCCTTCTCCTGTTCATGGTACGTGTTGCTAATTGCTCATGATTGTCCTGTTGCACCCTGATGTAATTATAGACTCATTCTCAGTCCAATGCCATAGGAGGCCACTAATAATGAATTGGAGTGGGGATGTTGATTGAAGCTGTTCCCTATAACAGTAAATATAATATGTCCTCGTCTGCTTTGATAGACTCTAAATTGTATGCACAGTGTGGATTTTGTGATACTCAATAAAAACCATCTAGGAAAGAGTCCTGAATGGGCTGGATATAATCAAGTCATCCCGTGTAAAACAGGATTGTAGCATAAACTTGTACAGGCTCCTACTGTGATTAGACAACCTTCACAGTGTACGCAGAGAGTGTGCTCACAATAACCAGTACTGCGAGTCACCGTTTCTGAGAATCGAAGTTCATCCTGCTGTGTTTCATTGCATAGAAGAGTGAAGTTAGATCAGAGCAAAATCTTAATTACCATGCCTTATGTGTTCTCTCTCATGCCTCTCCCCCAAACCTGATTGCTATATGGTATCTTCATTTATAAAGAAGTTCAAAATGCATTTCTTTTAATATATTATAAACTTTATTTTAACATTTACTTAAAATTTGCTGTAAAATCTGGAGTACAGTACTGGAAGTTATAGAGATATTTTGAATAAATAAATAAGGGATATTTTTGAATAAAGGAAATAAATAGAGCAGGTTTTGATGGGATATGTTGCTAATTTTAAACTAAAAAAAAAGTGTCTTGGATTTAAGGAATGCATTCTGGAAAAAGTCTTTCTTGCCACCACTGTTGCCTTTTACAAATGATGTTGAATCTCCATTTCCCACATGTTGCAGAGATCTTGGGCAGATGACATAAATATTCCGGCATTAGGATACTATCCTTTTTCAGATTTAACGAGTTCAGTTTGATAGAAAAAAAATTAGAATTCTTTCTTCCATGCAGAAAAAGTTCTGCCTGTTCCCACATCAAGCCTGACCCAAAATTTCCCATATGAGTGATGGGACAACTTTGTTCCTTCAGCATTCCTTGCTTCAACTCCTGCTCTAGTTGTTCTGTTTCAGGTTCCTCTGGGTACAAGGAAAAGAGATAATAACAGGAAAAGACAAAATATTGCTTGCCTGGCTCTGTTTATAATTCTTGATTGTTTATTTCATGGTTTCTGCCATGCAGGGCTTACTCATGGAAGACTTTTGTGGATTCTTAAGAAACACTCTCGACTCTTAGTCTGTTGCATCCATGCTGAAGATCTCTATAAGCAATAGATATTTATTTCTCGTTATTCCATTTCTCTGGAAACAGGGAAATCCAAGATCAAGGTGCTGGCAGATGCGGTGTCTGGTGAGGGCCCACTTTTTGAATCATAGACAGCAATCTGCTTGCTCACATGGCAGAAGGTATGAGAGATCTCTTTTGTAATGACACTAATCTCATTAACAAGGGCTCTACTCTTGTGACCTAATTACCTCCTACAGGCCCCAACTCCTAATACCATCATATTGAGGGTTGGGATTTCAATATATAAATTCGGTGGGACACATTTAGTCTACGGCAGATGACATCCAACCCACAGTCCCAAAGCTCCAAAAATATTAACTCTGGAGGTCAATATCCCTTCCTTGTGACTGATGCTCAGTTTCCTTTCAGAGGGTGGCTTGCTGCCTCCTCTTATGTAGCTGGAATTAGAGAAAAGAGATATCCCTCCTTCCTCCCATTGTAGGAAGAGAAGAAAAATGCCAGAGTACACTATTTCTATTAATTCCCTTCTATTATCCTTTCTTCTCTGATCAATCTGTTTTGAATTTCTTATGTTTCCTTACATAGGGCAGAGGTAGATCATTGGCTAAGTGTTGCAGGGGTGATTTTGTCCATTCCTTAGAATGTCCTGTGGGGGAACTGTCCGCGTGTGTGATCTGTTGCCCGTAGCACTGAGGCCTCATCAGAAAACCAAAACCCTAACATAACATACATAATTGTGATGGACTGAATGTGTCTCCTCCCAAAATTCATATATTGAAACCTTATCCCCCAGTGTGATGGTATTAAGAGGTGGGGCTTTCGGGAGATAATAGGATTAGATAAGGTCATGAGGGTGGCCCTGCTGAATGGGGTTAGTGTCCTTAAAAGAGTCATGGGAGAGTTTTCTTCCTCTCTCTGCTCTCCACCATGTAAGGGTACAAGGAAAAGTCACCACTCTGCAACCCAGAAGAGGATTCTCACCAGAACCTGACAATGCCTGCACCCTGATCTTGGACTTCCAGGTCCTAGAACTGTGATAAATTAATTTCTGTTGTTTATAAGCCACCCTGTCTATGGTCATTTTGCTACAGAATCCTGAGATGACTAAGACAGCAGTGTATTTGTAAAGCAAGACAAACCTACCATTCTTCAGGCTGGTTTTACATTACTTTTTATAGAATCCCAGAAGAGAGAGGATCACAGATGTCAGTCCCCCATGTGATGGTTAAATTTCCTCTGCAAGATCCCTGTCAATAATTAATTTAGCCTCCATACCTCTAGTCATGGTGACAATTCATTGTATTTGGGAACAGTGCTACCGTGTTTCCCCCAAAATAAGACCTAGCTGGACGATCAGCTCTAATGCGTCTTTTGGAGCAAAAACTAATGTAAGACCCGGTATTATATTATATTATATAAGACCCGGTCTTGTATAAGACCTGGTATTGTATTGTATTGTATTGTATTGTATTGTATTGTATTGTATTGTATTGTATTGTATTACATTACACTACACTACACTACACTACACTACACTACACTACACTACACTACACTACACTACATTATATTATATTATATTATATTATATTATATTATATTATATTATATTATATTATATTACAATTATAAAGACTCAGTCTTATAATAAAATAAGACCGGGTCTTCTATTAATTTTTGCTCCAAAAGACGCATTAGAGCTGATTGTCTGGCTAGGTCTTATTTTGGGGGAAACACGGTAGTTATAAGTCTCTCGGTGTATCAAGCCAAAGTCTGTTGTGCTCTAATTTCTCCCCAACATTTCTCCTTATTCTGTTCTTTCAAGCTAAACAGAACAAGCTGTTCTCTCCTTTTCACATGAGAATCTTTAACTGTCTAAAGAGAACACAGATGTTTTTCTTTTCTTCTTTGAAGATTCAGCATTCCCATTGACTCTAATTGTTCCGTAAAGAGAAGGTTTCAAATCCTGTCACTACAGAAGTCTCCTTTGAGTACAATTCATTTGTCCAGGTGGAGTCTGACTTACACCAAATAGAATGGGAGAATTGTCACTCTATTTTTTAATACTCTGCTTCTAAAATCTACCCCTTCCACCGCTGAACTTTGTTTTCCTGGTGGAATCCTATCCATTTTTTAGAATTTAGACATTTTCTTTCAGATCTCTCCTTTCCTCTTCCACTGTTTTTAAATATAATTTTTCATTTACAGTTTTATGTTGGCATATGTCACATTTAATGGCAATTTTGTTCATTCATTCATTCATTATTTCACATCTGTTTTCCCACTAAATGCTAAGCTCCTTGAGACAAGGACAATGTGTAATTTATCAATGGATTCCCTTTATATCTGGCACAAACTAGAGACATGGTAAACAATGTTTAGTAAATAGATAAGTGACTGGAAACTAAGACTCCCTTCAGCCTTTTTAGCCGTTGTATCCTATGGCGGAATTATATTGATCACCTTGCCAATTTATATTTCTAAGACCTTTTCACTTCTCAGCTAAACCAAGTTTTCTCTACTACGTATACCTATGTATATGTATTTTAACCTTATGCATGTATTGGAAAGTTAAGATCTGCAAAGTTCATTTTAATTAAAAATAGTTCCAAATTATTTAAAGCTATTTATTAATCCAGAGTAGACCTTATATTTATTCACACTACAATAGGTACTTGAAAAACCACGAAACTCGATTTCTTTTAGCCAGTCTTTCATTCTTTCAGATTACCTTCTCTCATGGAAAATTTATTAGCTGTTTATGTAAAACTTCCTCAAATGTCAGTCATCAAGAACCCAAGAATCAACAGACAATAAGACAAAGCAGACTTTCTGTTTTTGCTTTTGCTCTGTTTTGACAGCACAAAGCACCTATAATGGGGGAAGAAAGAGCTTCTCACACCTATTCCCAAGCTCTGTGTTTTGGACAATGTGAACCATTTGTTGGTACACATCCATAGCACATTAGCTAGTTTCCTTTACTATGTTTCTGTGTCTTTTCCTCCCTGAAGAATGGATCTACTTGTTCATTTGTCAAAGCAATGGTTTGTCACAAAGTATTACAAAACGATGTCTGAGCAATCAAAGTATGTTTTCAAGCCATGGAATACTGGACAGATATAGTAGAAACTCACTTCCCCATGAGGAATTTTCTGTTCCTTTGAACTCTCCTTTATTTGTCCTTAACTTTTAATATGGTTCTGAAATAAAAACCAAATAAAAAGAATCCTGATTAATTCCTTTCATAATTTCTATTGCACATTTACTAGGTACGTGGAGTTTATGGTACATATTTAAAAGTATATGGTGTAGGAGATGTGGTCTATTTTAGCCACTTACCATAAAATTATTATTTTAACCATGTCATTATTTACTGTATGCTCAAGTGTCCTTTGTTTCTCTTCTGGATCAATGCCCCTCCACCCATAGGAAGAAAGGCTTCTGGTTATATAATCAATCTCCATCAAAAATCAGATCAGTTTATCTTAAACTATTAGATTTGGCTTTCTAAAATTTGTCATTGCAAGTGCTTGAAGACACAAGGAAGAATGAAAAATAAAAGGAAGGAATCTGGTAAAGATTATTGGAATACCTTGGAATGAGTCTGAAAAAGCTTTGTCTGTGGTCTAAACTATTGCTTTCACATTTTTAGAGCATAAGGATCCTTTTTACAACCAAAGGACATTTTTCAGACTCCTTGATAATTATGTTCACTAGAAATGGAAGTGTGTTCCAGCAATAGTCCAATTTCTATTTATATGACATCAACATTTTAAATAGTTTTCCTCTATCTTAGTCCCTATAAACTCCCTAAATTCAAATTTTGCATTCTCTGTAACATTTAGACATCGTTGATGCTCAATAAACGTTTCACAGTTGGGATACTTATGTTCAACAGCTGCAACATTGACTCCAAGGACAGCTGCATTTTAATGGTGTGTGAAGTGATTTATATGTAAGCTGCTAAAACTCATAACTAAAGCACTTAGCACTTTAGGCTCCTCTGGGAGGAAAGGTGATAGATTAAGGTAAAATGGTATTATTATTTAATTCCGAAAGAGGTAAATTACACTGGCAAAATACTATTTGATGTTGCTGGCAAACCGCTGTGGTTTAATGCTTTGCTGCTGTCAGGAAACATGGTTCAGTGGTTGGAGCTGTGGTGTAGGAGGCAGGAGTCCTGGGTACTATTTCTGGTTAATTCACTGACTTCCTGGGTGACCTTGGTCAACTCACTTAACCTCTCCATGCCTCAGTCTCCCTCCCTAGGAATTGAGAAGGGCAAAGCTTTTCAAGATTCTGCTCTGAAGGGACATTTTAAGAGCAAAACTTTGAAATGCTTCATTTGTCAATAGAATTTTTGCAGTAATGGCTGATTTGTTTTTCTCCCAGCTGCACTGTTGGTTGTAAGAAGGCAGAACATATTAATATACCTTTAGCCAGAAGACACAAAGTGAATGCTCAGGGGGCCCTGGGCTCAGGATTCCATTTTTCAGAATAGACTCTTCATATCACTGACTCAAGGCTCTTGGATTCCACCCTGTCCATGCATAATTCTTATCACTCTCTTCTCACCATTTTTTAAATAGATTTTGAAGAAAAGAAAACAGCACTTTTTCTGAATCCATGGTGGTGAAACAGTTTGGATTGTGAATCAAATTTGGCAGTAAACTGTTCATGTGTTTAGGAAAAACAAAACAAAATAGAGAACCCCAAACTTAACGCTTCTGCTGAATCCTGAGTTGAAGAATAATGGAGAACAATAGAGGATCCTTATCTCTGTGTATTTCAGCTTTGGGAGCCCATTAAATGAGGATGTCTTGTAGTGGAAGAGATAGCATTTCAGATACTGTAGGACCTATCTTGAATTCTGACCACTTTTCTTCACTCTAAATTCCTGGAATGTCTACTTAGGCTGCTGTATTCTTGACAAAATTAAGCAGACATACAGCAATCCATTTACCACCCTGTCAGATGTAAGTTTTTTAGGAAATTGGTAGGCATGAGATATGAGGTGTAAAGAAGAAAAAGGGAGGATAAGAGATTAGTATATAAGATATATTCAGTTTTCTTGATTAATGGACTAAAATGTTTCAATGAAATTCTTTCCTGATGACTCCTTATCATTTATCAAAAAAAAAAAAAATCTATTAGGTTTTTCTTGGGGTATAGAGAATGTCACTGACTCGGATCCACATTAAACCATCTTTAGAAAGACAATAATTAGCACATACTTAAATAGTACAATGGGTCCTGTACAGGGAAATTGAGGCGACCTTCAAGGATACTGAGAAAATAGTAGTGATCTTAAAGGAAGCAAAAGTTATGTGGGCAACATAAATGCACTTGGCTACTTTTTTGAGTTTATGAGTTGTGGTTACTGGATTGCCATCATATATTTTTCTTTACTGGTGGTAGTCATAAACTATACTATGCTTTATTGCTAGTTTGTGAGTTCTTTTCTAAAAAAGCAACTTATTTCAAATTTGTTCTTTGTGTACTATGAGAATGTATACTAAAGTTTATGAGACTCTCACATAAGTATGCTGAAAAGCAAACAAAAATTTAGTTAGTCACTTATTTCTAGCTTTAGTCAAGAATTTATGGTGCAATGAAAATAGCTTTTAACTTAAAAGCTACTTCTAATATTAAAATTTCCACAAGAAAAATAAGTTTGATATTGTGACTCCAAAACTCTAGTTACAGCAAAATAGTGTCTAAAACTCCGTTTTCCCCTATTATAAAGATTGCTTTTATAAGGATTTTGGTAAATTTGGAGTTTCTTAGAAATGTAACTTTCAGATTTTGGCTGAAGAGGCAGTATATAATAAATGCCAACAAATTCTCATTTGAAAAAATATGTGTGCATTCAATACTTATACTTAATAACGGTAGTAAGAAAAATATTGCATGATAAATGAAATAAAAAGCGAGGCAAGGAAATACTTGCTAATGATTATTAAGAAATTTCAATATTGGTTTCATTATGTCGGTTATGAAGGTATCTGAGGACATGTTGATACATTAGTTAATATTGGTGAAGGTAGGAGTTAACTCATAAAAGAGGTATTAAAGAAAGAAATAGTAAAAAACAAAACCATTGGATTTCATAAAATTAAGGCATTAAGTCAGATTTATCCAATACGTAGGGTGACTCAAATATTTGTGACTCAGTTAAATGAATTATTTGATTTGCTTGATTCGTGAGGGTAAAAACAATAAAATTCTGACTACCAGATTTTATCAACAACCCTTTGAGGTATATATTACTAACCACAAAGCAAGGTTAAGTAGTATATCAGAGATCATACAACCAGTGAGCGGTAGAGTTGGGACAGCACAATCTGACTCTACTCTCAGCACTCATCAACCTCCACACCATATTCCCTCTTCAGGAGTTTTAAAAATGTTGCAGAAATGGTGGGACCGGTGTGTCAAGGCACTAGCTGTACTTATCCTGCTACAATGTTGTTCACATTAGTCAAATTACCTTAGATGATACTGACTCAGCTATTTTCCTTTACCCACAATACACCTAGACCAAAACATACACAGATACATTATCAGTTCGTAAGGTAATTCTCCAGTACAATAATACTATCTCAGAATTGTAAAGACCTACAGACTTTGTAGGTCTTTGTAAAGACCACAAAAAGTTCATATTAATGTCTTTATGTCAAGAACCCTGAGGGTCTGAAATATTACCCTACTTATGAGCTAAAAAGTTACACTGCCATAGACTCATGAATGCTAAAAAAAGACATGAGATTCCTGGGTCAGAGATAAAAGAGTTGATTATTCATGGCAAAGCAGGCAGTAAGCTTTATGTTTGCATTTGTTCTCCCCACCCCAGGTCCCAGGGGCATCTCTTGGAGAAGAACCCAGGTAGACGCTGTGCATGCAATGTGTTGTACAAAGGGACATCTCACTATGTTTTATTATCTTTATTATATTGAGCAGCAAACAAATCTTCTCTCACCCAGGAGGGTGACAGTATTTCTATCTTCCAAGGTTGTTTGCAACTCTTGAAAAGAATGTCTTGAATAGACATATTAAAAAGATAGTCTGTAATAAAAATTATTAGTAACTCTGTTCACTAGACATGTATATATACATAAGGAACCCATAAACACTGTCTTCCAACAATGCATTTCCTATAATCCATGCATCTAATTTGACACAAATTCTGTGAGGTTAATTGGGAAAATCTTATATTTTCTATTTTATTGATTTTTTTCTTATAAAATGATTCTGTTGGCCAGATAAGACTATTATAGCTTCCATAACCTGAAAATAATTTAGTTGATGAAATATATAAGTGTTTGAGCAAAATCCCAAATATACAAATTGATGTTTAAAGGGAAAAATCTTACAAGAGAAAGGATTAATATAAAAGGATTTTTCTCTAATAGTATTTTATTTTCTTTGCTTATTTTTTTACTAGCTGCTTGACCAAGAATAAAGAGTCTAAGTATAAGAGTATGTGTTGGCAATCACTGGCAACTGAACAAGGAATAGAAATAATGATAATATACTTCCTAATTTATATTTTAAATCAATAAAAATTAACTAAATTGATATCTTATGGAGACTACATCTGTTATGTTGGGCAATGTAAACCTGTATTAGAATATCACTATATGCGTAATGTATTACATTTCCAGTTCCAAGGTGTGGCACTTCTTAGTGTGGCTAATTTGGGGCCAAGGCATTCTTTAATATATGGAAGAATTTAAATCCTAATAGATGTGGTCTATTTTGGGAATTTCAAAATTATTTGCTTACTATAATTAGGCTCTTTTATTTAGATAAGCAGGTTAGATTTCATCCCACATTGATGAAAAAAATTAAATCACAAAAAGTTGGTTATTTATCTAGTGTTAATGAGCAAAGAAAGGACATTGATATGGTGTCATTGTGTAGGGGGTGTGTGAGGATTGGGGACACCGCAGCTCATATTTTCTATCTCAGCTCCTACATGAAGTAATAAAACAAACAAACAAACAAACAAACAAACAAACAAAGCAAGGAAGCAAGCAAAAGTCCCTGGAAGCTTGAAGTAAATTAGAGCAAGCAGCCAAAGAGCAGCAAATAATATTGATTATAAGTTGACTCGTAAGAACTTTTTGGGTCTGTGACTATTACCAAATAAGAATATTGTTTCTCATTTTAGGGACCCCTTCCATTATTATTGACGACCAACACAAGCTGAAAAATGGCCACAATAGTAAAACATCCCAAATATGTTTGCAGTAAATTTTGGAAGATTTGACCTCATCCATCAATTGAATATAGGTTGTCCTAAATGCACAAGATCATTCAACCCACAGCATCTTTGTAGCAGTTGACAAGCTATCCTTGTTCGGTGGGACATTTAAGCCTTGTCTTTCAGCCAAGGGAAATGAAAGGGATGTTCTTATCAAAAGTCAAAGTCTAAAAAGCAAAATGTGATCTGTCAAGTGGTCAAGTGTATTAAAGGAGAAAACTAAAGCTGCTAAGACACATAGGTCTTTTTTGATACTCTTGTTTTCCTGGCAAGTGGAAAGTCTTTCAGAGAACTCCTTTTTACTCACATCTCATAGTTCTTTGTTCACATACACATAACCTCTGAGCTAATAGCAATAAGGTCATGTTAACAAATTTATACAGGTTTCTAATCATTGTGTGGATATTAGTTTGGGGTATATTTTAATGACTAGATATTCAACGCTTATCTGCTTCCCACCAGCATTTAGCTCATAGATGTGTCACGGGATAAATGGGAATTCAGTACAAAAAATCAATACAGACCTAATTTAATCTGAAGCCTAAAATATTACCTTTATTATTAATTATTTTTATCTACCATTTATCATATCAGCACCTGTAATAGTAGTCATGGTAGCAAAGATGATAAAAGTAATATATTTTTCTCATAGACAGCCACATTTCAGGTCAGACCTAATAGAAACTTGTCATCTAAAATTTTGGCTAAATATTGCCTTACTTGGGGGTGAATTAGGGTTCTCAGCTAAAATACAAGATAACTAGTTAAGTTTTTAATTTCAGATAAAGGATTATTATCATTATTATTATAGTATAAGTATGTCCTAAATATTGCATAGGATATACTTATACTAAAATATTTATCAGTTGTTTGTCTAAAATTCAAATTTAACTAGGGTAATTTTTTTTCTAAATCTCGCAACCCTAGGGTGAGGGGATACCAATGTTTGAGGAGAGGAAGACATCTACTGAAGTCTCAAATAGAAAAAGAGAATACACTTGTGGAGGCAGCAGGACGCTCTGGTAAGCCTTTCTCTATCTGTCCCCAGTTTATCAAACAGGTAAAAGCCATTTACTAAGGCAAAACACATTCGTCCTCATCATGGTCTGGCTCATTTTTTAAAGTATTCTCTTTTCCCCTAGAACTAAAAAAAGAAATACATCACCCGGCTTGGAGATTCAGTTAGTATTTTTCCCGAGTGTTATTCAGCCACTAGATGGCAGTATCAGCCCATCAGACCCCACCCCCCTCTCTGGCATCCTGGAGACAAATTTTTCTGTACCTTGTCTTCTTTCTCTTCGCAGGTTTCAGCTTGTCACTTTCCTTCTACCTCTTTGTTTTCTATTTTTACTTTTATTCAAATGCCAGGAAAACCAGCTGGTTGAAGAAGTCATGCGGTGCTCCACACATTTGTTACAGGGGGTTCTGTGACTGAAAAGCTTAACTAATTTTCTAGGCTGCCCGTGGCTGAATATCAGGCAGGTGGACAAAGGGACACTTGCACTGGAAGCTGTGGCTGGGATGATAAGGACACAGAGTTTGATTATGCTTCACTAAGCCCTGGACACAAGGCCGATCTTCCTGCACGTGGGACTTTCTCAGTTGCTGGCAAAGACAGCCAGGTGCAAGTAGGTGGGGACAAGCAGGCATCCTGAGAGCCTTCTCCAAGATCGGAGTTGGATTTTTTTGTGTCTGTGACGTGTTTTTGTTTTATTTTTTATTCTTCTTATTATTTTTTTAAGGACAAGAAATTTCATTTTACAGAAATAAAACCATTGAATACCAAAAAACAGACCCGGAGGTGTAAGGAATTGATCTTGAGTTTGTAGAGGGAGCACACCTTAGGGATGTTTAAAGTTATAGGAAAGGAGAACTTTTCCATTTTGTTAAAGACAGAATCCCCTACAATCTTTTTCTTCAAGGAAAGAAGGGGATGGAGAATGCTGTGAAGAAAATGGGTTAAATGAATTGGAGTTCATTCTCATCTGTACTAACAGCACATTATCCGTGTGGGAAGGCGCTCCTCACACGGAAATTCCTTTCCTTTTTGTCTCTGTGTGCCTTTCTTTTGCTGGTTCCCAGCCACTGCTGTGCTCAGAAAGATCTGTGTGAGGAGATGTCTGTGCAGAAGGTTTTGCTATTGATATTAGCTGATGCCCTTCTCCGAATCCTCACTTCAGTTCTTTGCAGGGACATCGCTCCTGTCATTTGAATATTTCTTAGCAAATTAAGTATAAACATAGTTGCATTGTTCTTTATGTTTGCCAACCTAAAACTGAGTATGACTGATATAGCTATCGTCTCTATCTCTATCTCTATCTCTATCTCTATCTCTATCTCTATCTCTATCTCTATCTCTATCTCTATCTCTATCTATCTCTTTTTCTTTTTCTTTTTTTAACTGGATATTTCTCCTATTTCCTCATCTCTTATTCAGTGGAGAAAACCAAGTACAACAATCCTCTAACATGTTAGATACATATATCTCCGGAACTGTTCTGGGGCCTCAGTAACCCCTGCCCAGAGAGCCTTCCTTCAGCATGAGGGACTCCATGTGTGCCACCAAGAATAACCAGCTCCTTAGCGATGAATGGGGTTGACTAAGGGGAGAGACTGGTACATACTCCTGTTAGTGGTGGCCCGGCTTCCCGTTCACTTGAGATGTGTCCTCAACTCTTTCTGGAGAAGGGTGGGGAGTTTGGGGCTATCTTGCTATCATGAGAAAGTTCAACTCACTGGATAGCTCCTGGATCTAGGTATATGTTAGTCCTCTGGTTGTTGTCATGGAACATTTGAAAAAAAAAAAAAGGTAATTCTATATGTAAAATTCTACCTTGCAGTTATTCATAAATTATTTATTTTATTCTGCACTGGTAATTAGAAGCAACTGGTTTTCCTTAGAGAAATCTTTAAAGACATATCAGGAGATTGTAAAATAAACAAATGCAAATTACTTTGGGGTAACATTTCCTATTGGTGGATGGATAATTTGGGATATTCATTCATTCATTCATTCACATTTTAGTCATTTATTTGACATATCTCCTATGTGACGAGCACAGTGCTAAGAGTTGAGGAAACAAAACAACACAAAAAGATCAAAATGGTTATTATTGTAGCCTCCATGGAACTTAAGTACATGAGATGGTTTATTTTAATGGGAGTTGTATATGCACTTAGTGATTTTAAAATTAAAGACAGTCTAATGTGGAAAGAGGGAAACTAACATTTAACGAATGCCTCCTATTAAATACATATGTTATCTCATTTCTCACATTTCACTCTATTATATGTTCTTATATCATGAATGCATAGATACAAACATGTTTACCATTTTAGAGAGTTATTTATAAAGTTTATCTGGTAGGAAAATATCAGTATATCTCCTAATTAAAACTGTATATACTTATTCAACAACGTTTTGATGAAAGACTGTTTAGTACCACATGTGTTCTAGATATAGTGAGTAGAGTAGTCAATAAGATGGGCAGTATTCCAGCTCTCCTGGAGATGACAGCTGACCTTTGAACAATGTGGGCTTGAACGGCATGCGTTTTTATACACAGATTTTTTTTTCATTAAATGCGTAAATGTATTTTCTCTTCCCTCTGATGTTCTTAATAACATTTTCTTTTCTTTAGCTTACTTTATTGTAAAGATACAATATAAAATACACATAACATAAAATATATGTTAATCAACTGTTTGCTATTGGTAAGGCTTCCGGTCAACAGCAGGCTATTAATTAAGTTTCTTGGGAGGTAAGAGTAATGAGTGGATTTTCGACTGCACAGGGTCAGCGCCCACAACCCCCATGTAGTTCAGGGATCAACTCTATATTTGAGTGGTTGTACCAATTATAAATTAGAACTATGAATTTTACTATGTTAGTATTAATTAGAATTAATTAATCTTCTTCATAAAGAAGAGAAATCCTTTCTTCTATGGATACAGGATTCTTATATCTACATCCCATAAACCAATGAGGCCTATTCAGTTAGTGTGCAGAGAAAATGGAAACAGCAATCGCCACTGACACACAGGTCTCCCCAAATAAGTGAAGACTATGGGTCTTATGCCCAAGACAAAATTTGTCTTCCCCACTCCTCTACCCCATTTCATAATAAATGTAATATCAAAACAGAAGACAAGATTTTTATAAATAAACAGATACTTGCCCAGTCCCTTCTCTAAAGTGATGCAACTTGATATTAAAATGTTTTGATTAGAGAATAATTATTATTTTGACATTCAAAATAATATTTGGTGCGCCATTGGATATCTATCATTTGTTTCTATTGAGGCTCTCTGTCTTTCTCCCTCTCATTGTTTATTTATAAATTCTGGATCTCTCGGACCAAGACTTCAGAAAATTTTGTCTCTATTTCATCCCAAAACTTGAGCTTGCAAACTCAATACAGCTAAATATAAATGTAAATGTAGATGAAACTTTTACCCCCTAATATTAAAAGCTTTTCATTTGATTTCTCTTTATTGCTGCCAAGATGAGTTGATTGATACATTGCAGCTTGTGGTTTCTGGATTTTGTTGCAAATGTTGGACCAAGGGGTTGATTGATTGGTATAAACATGTAGCAATGGCAACAGCTGCTTAAAAAAAAAAAGCATAAAAGGGATTGAAATGATTTAAAATAAACAGTAGTTACATTTATGACATACATACTGCTTGGATATTTTTAATTTTCCTTGCCTTGGCTGAAAATGAAATAGTTGTTCAGATAGCACTAAAATGACTACATTCCAAATTCAAGTGTTCATGCCTCAGAAGTATAAGCCTCCTTTAAGACTTTTTAAAAGTTTTTATTTCAGTGTCTTCCTTATTACATTCAGCTTAAGTTTCCAGTAAATATTACCATATTTATTGGATTTTTTTAAATGCAGCAAGTTTACAGCAAATTATAGCTCTTCCTTAATATTGACTTTTATAAAGTAGATAATACAATGAAAAAAAAATCACTAAGTATTTACTTTGTTGTCATAATTATCTACCTCTTATTTTCATTTAGTCATTGGTGTCATGAGTCATAATAGCTGACATTTGAAGTGGAATTTTGGTTTTTCAAAAATTCTCAAACTTTTAAAGGTGGATTTTTGAGTGTCTCTATAAATACAAAATTCTTGTTCCCAGGGGACAAGTGGATTTAAACATATCCTTGACTGATATGTCACAGGAATTTACTTTTTCTGACTTTAGGACTGGTAAAAATAATTGTTTACTTTAACATGTGTTTTAAATGAATGTTTTCTGGTCACATTGTTCACAAAATAAGAGATTGTGAAAACCAGAGTGGGTGTTAGAGACTAGGTGATCCAAATTTTCATTATGATACTTTTCTTATGGATTGGAGAAGTTGAGGGGCTTTCCCAACCTGTAGGAACCCAAAGAAAGTGAGAGAAAGAACCAGAACTAGAATCCAAATCTCAGGTTTAAGTGACCAGTGATTTATTTTTACAATTTTTTTTCAAATGTTTTTCTCGTGGTATTGTATCATCCAAAACATATTGTTTCTCCTTCCTAAGATTTTACACATACACATTTGTGGCTTGAGACTCAGAAAAAAACAAAAAACAAATAAAACTAGTACCAGGTCTTAGTATTTAGGTCTTAATTATCCCATTCATTTCTCATCTTCTCCCTGGAAGACAAGTTGGATTATTGTTTCTGTATAACTGACAAGGAAATTGAGGTACAAAGAAAAGAGGTAAGAAGCACAGTAAATCAGTTCAGCTTCTGACTGAACAAAAGGTTTCGTTTCAAAAGGTCTTTTGTGAACCTGTTGTTTGCAACTCATAATTAATTTCCTTATAAAAAGTCAAGTTATGCATAATGCTTGAGTTCCTACGGCAGAACATCCAGAACACCTATTTAATATACCTTCTATCCAAAATGTAGCTGTGAATGAAGATCAGTGTGAATATACACACGACATCTTTAATGATACTTCTACGGGAAAAATAGATTCAGAATTTCATCATGGGATGTTGGGATGCATAGAAAATGAGAAACAACATAGTCATTGATATAATACTTGGCACATATTAGGGTATGTTTGTTCTTTATTCCCATCCCATTCCTTTTTACATCTTTTTCCTAAACTTTGGCCAGAGAAAATCTTTTGGCCTTTATTTGGTGTCTTGGTTTAACCCTGCCTCCAATATACTTGGAGCCAAGGAGAGCAGGTTGAGGGGAAGGAATGGATGTTTCAGGTTTAAATAAGTAGAAAGAGATTATGTCACCTGTGTTTTAATGGCTCAGGCAGGGATTTACCCAGATTTTGAAAATGTTATAAAGTTTATACATATTGGTGGGCTTTCTTTTTAAAATATTGAATTTATGAATATAAAATTAGGTTAAAAAGTAAATGTTTATGTAAGATGAGAAATAAACCAAATTAAAGATTTTCAAAAGCTGAAAAATTACCACAGACATCACAACAAACAAACAAACAAACAAAAAACCCTAACATTTTTATTAATTAACTCTCTGGCACAACTTTATAATACTTTTAAAAATATTTTAGCTGCATTTTTGGGGCATTTTTTATGACAATGATTTTATAATATTTCTGTATCAAGAGTAAAATAATTTAATCTTCCTTCTATCATGATTAAATTTTTTTTATTGATATTGGGAGAACATAAACATGATAGCATACACAAATGTGCTTGTAGTTTATAATGTTGTTATAGGTTTGTGACCTCAAACACAGGATTCCGTTCTAGTTCATGTGATTGCCATAAATATGTGTTATACATTTATATTTGCATATGATGCATTATTAAATATATTTTTCACAGGATGGAACTTTCATTTTGACTGGGTGTTAATGAGAACTGAATTCTCTGCATCTTTGGTGATTGGAAGCATTTTCCATACATTGGCTTCTGACACATAACCTTTCAAGTCTTATTTCTCTCCTACTCATCACTTATTTCTGGTAAAGTGCACTGGGGAAAATATTCATATAGCAGTATGTCAACGTGCAAGGGGATCAGTACAGGAGGCAAGAGGAGTATTCCTAGAAACCTTTCCCACACTGGGATAGCTAGCAACAACTTATCAGGAATGGAAATGACTATGAAACCACTAAAATATATTACATTTTAAATACATAAAATTTACACCCAACCAAACTTCCCTTTCACTGGATTTCCAAAACAACTATGGCTACTCCAAATCATCCCAGTAAGAGAAAACATGAAATGGGGAAATTCAGAGTTGAAAGAAATAGGTGTTTCAACTGACTGATTAAAATACCTTAGTTTTGTATTAATATATGTATAATAATAATATCTGACCATGTGATCACATTGTTAGTGACCTGTTCAAGTGAGGGGTCTTGAAGCTGAGGGGGGTCTTAGTAGCCTTTTGTTAACTGCACCTCTGGACTCAACATATTTTATTGTTTTTGTCACTACTCTCCAGACCCTAACTCCATGGCCTTTAGAAAATGTCATACTTGCTGTTTATAAGTAGAAGATTCAGTTCTCCTTAATACCAAATAAAAATGCAAATTTCATCCAGTCAGGAATATGTTTAAATGCCTTTATCCATACTACGAAAGAAAACTGTACGTAGTTAATTGTAGATTTAACTAGGTCAGATTTAACATGGACTGTTAAACCATGTTCAGTGGGGTATTCTTTTTTTCTTGTTTTCCTATTTCTTTTTTTTTAAATTAAAGCTTATTGGGGTGATGTTAGTAAAGTTACATAGATTTCAGGTGTACAATTTTGTAATACATTATCTATATCTCACATTGTATGTTCACCACCCAGAGTCAGTTCTCATTCCATCACCATATATTAGACCCTGTTTTCCCTTTTCTAGAGCCCTCCTCCCCTCTTACCCTCTGATAATCCTAAACTATTATCTATGTCTATGAGTTTTTGTTTCTTCATTTGTTGTTTTATTGTTTTCAGTTTTAGATACCTCATGTCAGTGAAATCATATGATTCTGCACTTTTTTCTGTCTGACTTATTTCGCTTAGCATTATAAATAATCTCAAGATCTTCCATGTTGTCACAAATGGTACTATTTCATCTTTTCTTACTGCCGAATAATATTCCATTGTGTATATATACCACAACTTCTTTGTCCATTCATCTATCGAAGGACATTTTGGTTGTTTCCATGTCTTCGCCACCGTAAATAAAGCTGCAATGAACACTGGAGCACACATGCTTTTATGGATAAATGTTTTCAGATTTTTGGGTAAATACCCAGGAGAGGGATTGCTGGGTCATATGGTAATTCTATTCTTAATTTTTTGAGGAACCTCCACACTGCCTTCCATAGCGGCTGCACCAAAATGCATTTTGTTTTAGAGAAGTTTTAGGTTCACAACAAATTTGAGAGGAAGATACAGAGCTTTCCCATGTATCCAATGCCCCACAAATATTCAACTTCCAACTCCTCTTAAGGAATTAGAAAACTTTTAGACCTGGGTGGTTAAGAAAATTCAGGACAAACTGCTTTCTCATTTTGACATTTAATTTTTTTCTTCTTCCTCCCTCCCTCTTTCCTCTTCCTTCCTTCCTTCTTTTCCTCTTTTCTTTCCTTCTCTCTTATTAATTTTTTAATTTAAGGACCTCAGATACAGAATTATTTTAATCATAATCTTTACTTCATTCTGAACTGTTATCTTTCTTGTAGGCATGATCTTCTTTTTGTATTAATTTCTTTATTTTTAAATAATATAATGACATAATGAACATTCAATTGAATATCTAAAACAAATCAGTAATTCACACAAACTCTGTGCTCCTCCACTTTCCTTCAACTTCCCCATAAAGAGCACCACTATCTGAAATTTTGTGTTCCTCATTCTCTTGAACATAAGCCTAAGAATATACTGTTAGTTTTACTTGTTTTTGAACTTTAGAAAAAGGGTGTCATGCTAGTCTTTTGGGATTTTTTTTTCATTCAGTTTTATATTGCTTAAAATTACTCCATGTTATTCCATGCTATAACAGTCAATTGTGTTAAACTGCTACAACATAGTCATTAATCTTCCTCTTGCTGGTAATTTATATTGTTTCCATATTTTAATAATTACTATTAGTGCTGCAGTGAATATTCTTGTCATTGTCCCCTGATGCTCATATGTAGGATATTTTTGAGTATTTTCGCAAGAGTGAAATTTTGGCATTGTAGATTGTCATTGTTTTAGCTTACAAAAATAATCTCAACTTGTTTTCAAGACACCTTATAACTATCACATTCATATCTGCAATGTATAAAGAAATCTTAATCTATTTCCCCTTCAACACACAATATTGTTCAACTTCTTAATTTTAGTCAATTGAATAGTGGGTAATGGTATCTCCTTTTGTTTTTGACTTACAACTTTCCTAACTGCGAGTAAGATTATCTCTACATATATTTATTGGCCAAATGAATTTCCTTTGTTTTGCTCATGTTTGTAAGTTGTCTTTTTTTTTTTTTTTTTTAAAGAGATTTGTTGGAGGTCTTTTTATGTTCTTGATTCTAATCCTTTGTCATTTATGTGTATTATAAATATCTCATTTGAGTATGGCTTAGGGTTTTTTTCCTTTTAAAATATACCTTATAATTAAAATGGGAGTAATTAATATGCACATAATTTTCAACTTTTTCTTCTGGTTAGTGACTTTTGTGTCTTGCAAATAAATTTTTTTACACCAAATTCAGTAAATAATATTTAATATGTTTTAAAAGTTTTGCTTTTTGCATTTTAAAGTCTCAATCTGCTTGACATTGATTTTTGTTGCTGGTGCGAAATAGGCATTTAATTTCATTCACTGCTATATGGAAAACTGTATTTACAAGTTTTGTTTATTGAATCACTTTTCCCCTTGCCCTTTCCAATGGCTTATGTAACCTTACACTTCAGATCTGAAACTTCCATAAATATGGGATTGGTTCATAAGCTCTCTAACTTTTCTTCTATTGGCTATTTAGACTATTCCTGTGTCAAACTATACTGTCTTTATTGTTATGGATATTTTTATAGATTGTAACAATTTACAACGATATAATACAACTAGAATATAGTGTACAACTGATTTCTACTTATATGTGATAAATTCCTTTGACATTCTCTTTCGTGTATGTGTGTGTGTGTGTGTGTGTGTGCACGCGTGTGTGTGTTTATATGTGTTTTCTACCCCCAGCTGCACTAACAGGGATACTTTCTTATATCAGGGTCATTAATACATCTGTAATCCCACTAAGCTGTGATTGTAACAGAATCTCCATGAAGTATATGGGTAGGTCAGTTGATGTCTTCTATGTAGTTTTTTTTTTTTTTTTTAATGCTTGGTTCTACTTATTTATCACCTTAGATGATAGGTTCTCAGGCTTCAGCATGCATTAAAATCACCTGGGTGGCTTGTTCAACTAAAGATTGATGGGCCCCACACCCAGACTTTCTGATCGGCAGACTTAAGAGATTTGAATTTCTATCAAATTCCCTGGTAAGATTAATGCTGCTGGTCTGGGGAACCCCACACTGAGAACAGCTACCTGAGACTAATTTGCTTGTATAGTCCTTATTAATTTCTGTTTGTATCTGTGTCCTTTCTGGCCATTGCTTCAGTGTCAGTGAGGCATGTCAAATTCTGCTTCTTTGGGAGATGGAGAGTCAGCTGAAAATTACATCCCTAGGGAGATAATTTAAATAACATTTAAAATAACAGGCAATCCATTGACCTTGCAATATAATAGTATGTAACACTCCTTGCTGGCTGCAAAAGCTTGGGTTTTTACCCTTTAATCATTTCACATTCTTGTGTGTAATGTAAAGAGTGGCCTCGAGTTCTATAGGGGAGGATATAGAAAGGCAGGAGAAAACTCGCAGCTTGTGTTCTCAGACAGGAAAGGAAAACATCTATTTTGGAATAACTATTCATAGGTCACTATCCATTTATAAAGCAGTTACTTAAGCTAGCTAAAAGTAATTTGAAGATTAAGAGTATATTCCCAGGATTTTGGTACTAGCAGCTTCCTGACCTTATTAGGTATGCCTATAATTTATTTGTTTTCAGCAGAAGCTTTCTCTAAACAACCATCATGGTTAATAAAATCTTCAAACTCTTATCTGTTAGCTTTGCAGTTGTATTTGCCATTGAATGAAGGAAACAGAATTTTAACCCCACAGGTGAAATTTAAGATTCACAAATGCTGACTTTGATCTATCTTCTGAGCCACTGTTTGGTTGTGCATTGTGGAGAACTTATTTTTATTTTTTGTAAACCCAGTTCCTCTATTATACTGGTACCTAACAAAGACAACCATGTTAACAAAGACAATTCCATTATTCCTTTGTACAGTAAAAATTAATTGAATGCCACTCTGTGTAAGATTTTCTGTTCATCAATGGCAATAAAATGATGAGCAAGATTGCTGTATTTCCTCCCCGCCTTGATCTCATATTCCTGCAGGGAAGACAGCTAATTAAATAAACACTTGCAATAAAATACTAAGTAAAATGATAAACATGTTCCAGGTGGGTCAAATGGGATCTGGCAGTGGCAGGATTCAAGAACGCTTTGGCATAATGAGGAATGTGACACCACACACGTAAAGGAATTGAGAGGCATCTCTACTCACCTGAGATGAAAAAATTGGCACTCATCATATAATGCTTCTTTTGCTCTAAACTGCCAAACTTTTATAATCAATAAGCCTTCATGAGTAAACATTTTGTTTGGAATCCAATCTCAAAGGGCAGGCAGAGCGACTTATATCCCTGAAGAATAGCTTGCATTCCGATAAAGGGGAAACAGCCTCCCAGTTTGGATACCAGGAGCTAGGTAATCACCTATAAGCTATAATAGAAATGGAAATGCAGAAAGACTTAATTGGCTTCTAAAGTAGAGCATTTGGCGAAGCTTGTCTAAGAGTAAGTAGGTATGAGGGCTGTTGTGGCCCCTCCTCATTTCTTTTTTCAAAGAATCCATTTTGTCTACAGCCTGAATTTCACAGCAATGATCAACTATTGTAAACCAAAGTAACGGCATCCTGGGCAGTGTTGCTTGCAAAAATAACAGGGGAATAGCAGGAGACCTGCTGAGAGTGCATATAGTGGGCTGAAATGCAAAGCTTCCTGTACTTGTGAGATAGTACAATGAAATTCTCCTTGGACACCTGTTGTGCAAAATAAGGTCCTTTAAGAGATAACATCTCACAGCATCTTTGACCTTCTTTACCGTCCTTGACATTCCTTCTCCCACCTTGTCTTTTGGCCTCATTTTTTCCCCCCAGAAATAAAATGCAAATACCTTAAATATTCTTGGAATCGTTAAAGTGCTTCTATTTTTAAATGAACATCTGCAATTGCAGGAAGTATTCATACAACTTGTCTTTTTTTGATCCAGCATCTTCTACTCTGGTATCATCATCTTTAAGTCCCTTGTCAAAGAGGTGCCTGACTGACTGACACTGATAAAGTGAAAGAACATTTTTGATGAAAAGAAAGAAGAACTGTAAATCACTCCTCTAACATCAACACTTCACCATGCTTGCAGACTTCATAAATCAGATTTGGTAATGAGGGTTGAAGGCACATGCTATGTGAGAAGAAGGTGTGAAGTTCATGTCTGAGAACTGAAGTGTTCTGATTATGAACTGAAAATTCCTGAATTAATCATAAACTAATTTTACATTTGAATAGGGGTGGGGGTGTGAGAATCATATCTATCTCTTTGTATTTGGTATATTTTCAGTGCTCTGAAAGTGTATAATGTTATCATTTATAAAATTATTCTGAAAGTAATCGAGTTTCAGAGATAAATACAAACTATTGTATGGCCCTTGGGTATCATTTAAGCAAATCATTCGCAAGTAATACAATTCCTTGTAATATGTACATACCTTTAGATATTAAAGTTGAATATGCCTTTGCATTTGTGCCTAGTTAGAAACATGATCCTGTGGGAAAAATCTGAGAGAAAAAATGAACATTGGTTTCCTAAAGGTTATTTCATTTTACATTACATGGTTGCCGCACTTACCTGTCTTTCCACCATCTGAAAGCTAAATGTGTAATATTTTTCTACAAGTTTTCTGGGCTAGGTTAGTTGCAAATGCATTTCATAATCTTGCACTGGAGGAGTTCCTTTGTACTGAAGCTGAAGAAATTGAACCGGGGAGTTGATGAGAACTGTGCAAGCTATGGTGAATTACTGCTTCGGCTCTCTGCCCCCAGGGAGCTACGTTTGGATCTCAATTGGCTAGTGGTCAGAGTGCAGGAAATTTTGCCAGACTTAGTTTAGTATATGCTGGTTGGTTAAGCACTAGCAATCAGAGGTATGGACAAACTTTTCTTGACCAAGTGAAGGGGATAGCAATAGAAAAGTGAAGGTGCGACAGGTCTTGAAGATAAGCTCTAGGAGTAAAGACAGAAGGACGCATACAGTGCAGTTTTATACTATGCATGCACTTTGTCCTTATAGAACATTTTCCATTCTAACAATTTTAAACATATATATCAGTTGGAAGGAGTTTACTTTCCTGCTAAAGTCATCAGAATGTGGACCCACTAGATTCATAACTAACCCAAGGTCGTTTACTGCATTGGTATAAAGATCTTGATTGAAATCCTGGCCATTCCAATCTCTCCACACCCTGAATGTTGTATTTTTTCAATGAGAAAACCAGTAAGAGACTAAAGGGGAACTCAGATCTGGAGTCTCTTTTGAAAGATGTTGAGAGCTGGGGATAAAAGGGAATATACCTGGGGTAATTTCCTCTTTTTTAAAAAAAAAAAAATAAACCACCAAATCTATTGATATAATTTATAAGGATCAAAGTATTTAATAAAGAGAAAATATTCTTAGATGATAAACTCTGAATTTAACTGTATTATTAAATGTCTTCTAGCTGGAGTACTCTTTCTATTAGCCCTACTAGAGAGTTTAGCTCAATATTCACCTTAAGATTGAAGTTTTATACCTGTACACAATGCTAAGCATATAATAGTGGTGCAATATAAATTTGTTTGAAAAAATGATGTAGAAAATTGCATAATTAATGCAAACTTCTCCATAATATCCCATTTATACCAACCTTTACTGTGTAACATCACTTCACAACATATAAATATATTAAAAAAAAACACTATCAAATACCTTTAATTTGATACTGTTGCTTCCGCTGTATTTTTCTAATGTATGGAGTAATTCTAAGTTACATCAGTCTAAGTGTTTTTCTGATGAATGTATATTTTTGAAGGTACATCGAACTAAGATAATAAGGCTGGAGGCAATATGTCTTGTTTTCATGATGTCTAGAATAACTTGCAAATCATAATGACTCAGACTATCTTCTTATATTTTTAGCCCTGAAACTTGCAAAGGTGCCCAGAGGATAATAAATGATGGGTGAATCTCATAAATGTAATAAATACATAATAACTAAGTAAATAAATAATAGATATATAGCTTTGCTATTGACTTTTATGAGAGATACATGTGCATAGGAAGTAGAGATACAGGTTGACAGCTTCTAAAGTGCTTTATAAAAGGATCCATTTAAATATAACATATTGCTATTATTCGAGAGACAAATACTTCCCTATAAGTAAAGGTCTTGTCAGCATTTCTATTGGAAGCTTTCATTTTAAGGTGTGTAACTCAACCCTAAATTGTGCTGTCAGCTGCAATATGGTATATAAACTTTCAGTGTCATTGACATTTTTTTCAACACTTAGAATCAAGAAACCCCAGTTTTTCCACATGTGGACATTAATCTAAAGCAGAAGTGTGTAATTGCCAATGCTATCAATTTTTATTCTATCTGAATAAGATGATATTTTCTAAGAAATCAAGGCTGCCAACACTAAGGAGCAAACGTAAATAGATTTTTGTGAATCTGCTTTATGTCAGTGTTTTGGTCAAATATAATGTGTAGGTGGATTCTATAATACTGGCTTCCAAGTCATTTGGAGGAAAATAATTATGCCTGGGGCATTGGAAAAATTTCAATTTTGAACTAGAGATGTGAAAGTATTAACAATCACGCCTACTGAGATGAACTATCTACCAGTGACATTTAAAACTAGCCTATTCGTTTCTGTTCTTTATGGGCTGAATGTCTGTTTCAGGAATTTATGGCAAACATCTGATCCAAAAGTAGTTATGTTCTTGACAACACAAAGTGATAAAGAAGCTGTAGAGAGCAATGAAAATTGATGGGGATACAGAGTAATAAACAGCGAAAGAGACCCATTAAGGGCCAAATGATTGGTAAAGCCCGAGGAGAAGGGACTGAGAGGTAAATTGGAGTACAGGTTGATCATTTCACAGGTGAAATCAGCCAGCTCTTACCCACTATTTCTGGTTTGCTCTGGATTGAAACCTGAAGGTAACTTATTAGAGTTTGGGCCTGACATCACTGCAGTTGTGAGAGGAAAAGAAGAACCATGACTTGTGGGTTTAAGGTACTTAGTAAAATCTTCAAGATTTGAGTCAAATTCACAAAAGATTTTTTTTAACCAGAACTGAGCAAAATATAAATAAAAGTGTGAAATGCCAAGTTTACTGGAGTGTATAGTTCCGATTAAGTTCTGACTTTCAAAATACGGTCTAATCTATTCAGATATTCGGGACTAATATTTGGTCCGTTTTCTTTTCAAATAAGACTTAAAACACACCGCTTGCGTGTTTTACAAGATACATTTAAGAACATGCTTCCTTTTCCTCTCAGGAAACACCAAAAAAAAGACATGATTGTCATTCGAGCTTGTCATTCTCATCAACACAATACAGGTATAAACTTAGGAGAAGCTCTATGTTCTGTTTAGAGAAGCAGGTAGTGAAAACCTGCACGTTTTGGGTATGTTAATTCATTGAATTATCCAGACAGCATCTATCTGAAGAAATTATTTTTCACTTATGTAGATGAGGCAGCTTAAGCTCAAAAAGATCAAAGTTGCCTGCCAAGTTCACACAACTAGTAAATTACCAGAGATAGGTCATTCTGGCTTCAAAGCCCATTCTGTTTCTATAAAAGCAAATTATATACTATGTTATATAGAAAGTGTCAACCTGATATGTTATTTTTAGGATTCTCAATTTTCCTGAAAAATTAAAATATGCTGATTTATTTTTTTAAGTTATTTATCAATATTTGTTAACAAATGAATAGCACTTAGTTATTTACAAATTGGCTTCAAAAACATTATCTAATTTGAGATGTGTGACGTTTTTGTTGGTTTATAGATAGGAGTGTTAAAGCTTCAGGGCACGATTATCATCTTCTACTTTTTCTATATAACACTCCTCAACCCCTGGCATACTGCTGGGCTTGAAATAGGTTCTCAAAGAAAAGTTTCTGAATAGGTTTAAATATCATCTGATAGACTGCATGACGAAATAGATGTTTATATAGCTTCTTTTGTATCTACAATGGAGTATCAACGCTATTTTATTTTAGTGTAGGATGCTGTCCTGCGGGGTGGCCTGTGGGGTCTCAGCTCCTGCTCCCCATATAAGAATGTAGGATGTGGCTAGGCCAAAAAGGAACACCCACGGAGCCATAGGTAGGGGAGTCATACCACTATAGTCTCACTGGAGGCTGGATTCACACGATGTGTGACCTGCTATCCGCTTTTCTGCCTGCCACCCGACCGACTCGACTCGACTCCTGCTAGCTGCACTCTGCCGTGCTAACTGCAATCCGCGCTTGCTAGCTCAGCCACCATCTTCTTGCTAGCCCCCATTTTTTTCTAGCATAGCCATGGCAGTTATATTATTGGCCAATGGCTCACTGGTTACAGCTGATGGCCAACTAGCCACAGCTGATGGCCATTTACTACCTGAGTGAGCACCTTTTCACGTGAGACCAAGAGCCTGGAAACTGCACTCCTGGCTCTGTCCCCACAGATGCTGAGGATGCCTGCATTTTGTGTTGAGATTTATCTTTGAATCAACTTGCCTGCCTCAGCAGAATGCTAATATGTGTTCTCTATTGACTTTTCTTGCACACTGGCTTCTGGATTGGGCTTGGGGACAGATATAATACGGCTTCACTCCATCAAAGTGTTAAAAACAAAGAAGGGAGTGTCAATAGACAGCATCCTTTGCCTCATGATGAAAGGGGCTTTATGGCAGATACAGAGTTACAAGTGGTTCCTGGATCACGAAACACCTGCACTAGCCTTCTACAAATCTGCTGAATGGGGAGGGAGGCTTAGAAATAGGAATGGATATCAGGGTGGAGCCAGAAGAAGATGGATGCCAAATGTAGCAATGAGGGCTGGAATCAGGGATCAGTTTATAGCTTTTTCCCGCTGTCCCCGGCTCCCTATTAACCTTTTGCTGAGCAGGTTTTCCTTGGCACCTCCCTCCTCTTTTCAAAGTATCTCCCAGAGGTGACATGGTTCTTCCTCAGACCCAGTCAGAGGAGTTGGAGTTTAATTATCATTGATTCCATTAGTATATATCAATTATGAAGACATACTAGAAATCCAAATGTTTATTTAACTGTTGGAAACATTTTATCAGGTTCAAGATATGTTAAAAAAATACTGTTTACCTAACTTCTAATTGTATATGACTGAAGGAAGAAAAACATAACAATATTCAGTAAATTCCCATTTTACAAGCTTGCTTGTGATTTCCTTTTCCTTTCCCTCCAATATTAAATAGTAAAACAATTCAGAGAAATATCCTATACAATTTTAAATACTTAATCTAAAAAAATGGGATTGCTTTAATTGGCATGATATCTTATTTTGTGTTCTATTCTGAAGTAATCTTTAAAAAGTTTCTAGTGCTTTGTATTTTAATTAAGGATTGCTCCTGAGTACGGAGCAATCCTTAATTAAAAAAATTAAATCCTCCTGTGTATTTTAACAGTCTAGGAATGACCAGGACTAGTCCTGGTGAAAGGGAAACTCAGTGTACTGTGCTCAGACCTGAAATTTGCTGTAGGCTGGAAATGGAAAAAGAATAGCATCTTGGAGAAAATGGGCAAAAAGTGGTGTCATGCAGGGTGTCACGTGGGGTCGTTAGTCCTTCTCCCCACATAAGAACGCAGGATATGGTGAGGCTAAAAGGGAACATCCATGGAGCCATAGATAGGGGAGTCATACCACTATATTCTCACTGGTGGCTGGGTTGGAGACACAGGAAGTAGGAGCCATACTATATGCAATCTGCCATCCACTTCTCTCTGCCAACCAACCCCACTTGCTGGCTGCAATCCGCCCTGCTAACTGCAATCGGCGCTTGCTAGCTCAGCCACCATCTTCCTGCTAGCCCCCATTTTTTTGCTGGCGTAGCCATGGCAGTTATATTAGTGGCCAATGGCTCACTGGTTACAGCTGACAGCCAACTAGCCACAGCTGATGGCCATGCAATCACAGTTGATGGTCATTTACTACCTGAGCCAGCACCTTTCCACGTGAGGCTGAGAGCCTGGAAACTGCACTCCTGGCTCTGTCCCCACATGTGGGATGAATGGCTCTTGGCTCCCCTAGTTTATTCTTTCATGTTATCATACTGACAGAAGCAACTAAAGAAAGTAAAAGCGATGGTATGGCATTTTATTTTATAATATACTAAAGAAGAAGAGTGCCTTCTGGACTGAAAATGAATGTAATATATACTAAGTTTCAGCTGGGAGCAACTTTTTCCCTCATAGACTGTTATAATAAGTTTGTTCTGGAAGCTTATGGATTTTATAATGAATATGCTGAACCAAACTTAACAGAGGCATCATGTGAGAACGTGGATATAATAACAGCTCCAAAACCTCCAGAACAAGAGGACGATGAGCTCCTGAGTGAGTGGGAGGGAAAGACTGAGATGTATATAAAAAAATGCATGCCAAAAAAGAGCAAATATGTGTTTTCAGTACTGCAGCCCAACGTTTTGAATTATTTGGGGGGAATGATTCGGTTGGCTGTCTTTACAATGGAGTTAAATTAGTTTCTTATTTTAGGCACTGCCGTTGGTTCAGCTTCAGTCTGTTCCATTCTAAAAATGCATCCGTGTGTCAGTCAGCTGCAGGACACTTGACTCAGCATGCGTGCCTGTTATGAGATTAGGGTAAGTGGACTGAAACTTGAGGACCTAGGTGTTGAAAGTTTACTCTGAAAGGTGATCTGAACAAGCTAAGCAAGGCAAAGCAGAGCAAGCTCCAATGGGATAAACCTCTACCACCCTTCACAATACTATCTATATTTTGAATTAATCCATTTGGCCTTGGTTCTGTTTGGGTATGTTATACTTTAAATGTTTATCCATAACTATCTTACAAACAAATTTTATGGTTAGATTTACTGCTTATTAAACCATCAAACAAAATAATGGTGCCTTAGCAATGAAGACTATTGAAAACAGAATATAATGAAACTAAAGTGTATCAGAATCATCTTCCTATTAACTTGCACAACTGCACATGTGTGTCAGCAATCACAGATTAAAGAAGTAATTAGTCTAAACAGGGAAAACGTGAAGCTGATACTTAATACACCAACAGACTGTGAACTTGAGAGCCTCCATCTTTGGTGTGGTTGTAAGCTGAACTACAAAAATCTGTTCAATCATAGCCCAACATTCTAATAAAATTTAAAAAGCCAGTACTGATAAATTGCATCCTTATGTCATAAATCCACATATTTTTTTGAGATTTATGGACCTTAGAGTTAACTGACATGATGATTTATATCATCCATGATTAAAAGCTCAATGGCTTTATTAGCCTTAATGTTGTTTCCAAATAATTAGACTCCTAAAACAACAAAATGTCAAGATGTTTAGTGCTTTTCTCATAGATGGCTTCTAGAGTGCTTAGGGACATATTTATGAACAAATGGTGCTAAGGGAAGAAGTAAAAATGGAATGTCAATTGTATTTACTAAAGTGAAATTTATAGAATTGTTTAATGCAAGCAAATAGAGAAGGAAAATAAGGGTAACTTTCATATCAAGTCCTACTTTTTTCCCATCTACTTCAATCTTCGATTTTCTTTCTGATTCACTGACCCCTCAACTTGTCCCTCACTCCTCAACACACACATTTAATAGAAGTCTCTGGTCTAGGAGTGAATACAAATTAGGTTCCCCGGATACTTTCCCAGTCCTCATACTCAGTAGAAATCAATGGTTCCAAAACATCTTAAATTTCTGAAGGCGATTCTGAGCAGATAAAGTGAGCATCAAAATAAGTAGGTATTTGTGGAATTACTGATGAGTTCCAAGGAGTTAACTTTTTCCCAAGTTTGAATGAAAGAATTCAACAGTACTTCTGAAGAATCCCTTCTAATCCCTGGTCATCAGACCTCGGGTAGGAACCATTGACTTATTTTTATAAAATCATAAATGTGATTTAACTACCCCACTCATTTGGAGTGGCTTTTCAAATATTTTTGGTGTTATCTTTTTTTTTTTTTTTTCCAGATAACATGATGTTTTGAAACTGGATAAAAAAACTTAAAGTAGATATAAAAGAAATTGTCTGAGAATAGCTAAGGAAATTATGAAAAAGAAAAGTAGTGGGAGAGGAATGCTTTATTAGTGGTTAAAATATGCTCTAAGGACATTGCAACGAAACAGTATGATGTTGGCATTGGAAGAGTAAAACAGGTGAGTTAGAATAGAGAACCAGAAATATATGATCATTGTTTTCATTTGTTAAATAATAATTTTACTTAATCAGTAGTTCCAGCACAAATGGCAATCTTTCATGAAGAAAACAAATCGAGATTTTACTTCATATAAAAAGTAATAAATAAATTTAATTAATTAAAATATAAAGTAAATTAATAAGTAATTAAATAAATAGATTTAAATTTAAACATTTAAAATTATATAAATCTATGTATCACTTAGGAGTTTGAAAAGTTTATGTAACAGAAATAATTTCTGCTGGAAAAAGCAGAACAAAAATCTGTAGACATATTTAACTACATAAATATTTAGAAAATCATTTCTATAGCAAAATATACCATAAACAAAGTCTATAATAAATGATTGATTAGGGCAAATATTCACCATACAAATGTTCACCATTAACAACTTTAGAATAAAATGAGTCCTTACAGATTGATAAGAAAATGACAAAAAAAAAAAAAAAAAAATAGAAAAATGAACAAAGTGCACGAATACATATTAGTTCACAAAAGAGTTAAATCCAGAGCAAATAAACATGGGCTCAGCCTCACCAGTAGTTAGGAAATGCTTATTTTTAAAAAATGGCATACACCTTATGCTTATATGGTAGATCAACATTATAAGAGATAACGCTTTTTGTAGCATCATAGGATAAATGGTAGGCTCATACTTGGCAAGTAGAAATGGTTTTTTCTTTCTTTTTTTATGACAACGTTATAAACCTAGCAACAGCTATTAAAATTTAAAATACACACACTCTTTAACTCAGCCTCACCTCAGCTGGCGATCTATTTTACTGCAAAGTAAACCACTGGGATATATGGAAACTGAAAACACTGGATCTCCATCAAAAGGAGAAAGATTGAATAAATAATTGTTAATTCACCACATAGAATAAGACAGCTAAGGAAAATATAAAATTGTCGCTAAAAGTTGATTTGGGCGAGGTTTCCAAGGCGTAGTCTTAAGTGATGAAAGCAGAAGATAGATAAACAGATAGATGATGATCACTTAGGAAAACAAATAACAAGAAATGCTTAGGTTTATAACTTGTTTAAGGACACATACCAGGTTGTTAGTACAGCTTATAGAGGTGAGAGGAGAAGAGAGAAAGGCAGAGGTATACAAGAAAAAGGAAGGAATCAATGATAAATATACGTTTTCCATATCTTGAATATGCAAATGTTCACCAGCATTTTGCTGGTGGTAATTTCAGAGTGGTGAAATTTTAGGAGAGTTACATCTTCTAGTTCTAGCTGAGGACCTAAAGCTGAGAAAAGGATACGCAAATACCAAGAAACAGAAAAAAAGCTGCAGGACCATCCTTATAGTCCTCGCCAACTTTAGCTCATCACCCACTTTCAAGCTACATAAAAGGAAATTTGAATATTGGCAAAAGGGATTTATTTTATTTGATTACTAAGGCATTTCCCCTCGTATCCAGTTGGAGAATGATTTTTCCCCTACTTCTCTAGTAAGTGTTTGTGCTTCAGAGAACCATCAAAAAGCCGGGCATGTGTTCCAGAGTATAAGGACCACAGGCACTCATACAATATGTGAAAATGAGAATCTACTGGAGCAGCCTCTGGCAGAAAGGGCTGTTCTGTGTTGGGAAAGGCCTTTTCTTCCAGACATTGGTGGAGAAAGGAAGTCTGCATGTTTCAGGTGGGGTCAATATTAAAATGCCTGGGCCTTCCCTAAAATGTCTTAGCAATATTCATGTAGAAGAGACAAGTCTGTCTAATGCTATAAAGTCCGAATTAAATTGAGAGTAGATTGAATGATACTGTTTTATTTGCTTGTTTCTTTGTTCCTATAAGGCTCAATTTCTTTGAAAAATGGCAGTGGATCTAAGTTCAGAGCACCAGATTCTAACAGGAATTGATGAGTACTTATCACATGCCAGGTACTGGGTAACAAATCAATGGATTAGGTATTATCCTGTTCTACAGATGAGCAGTTGAGGCGGAGACTAATTAAATAACGTGCCAAAGTTCACACCAATTGCAATGAAAGCAGGCAATATATGAACATGGAATGGAATACAGTTCTAAAGAGTATATTAAACTCTATTGCCGGGTAGGTGCCACATTCAGAATGCTGCCCATCATATAGTAAGCACTCAGTAATGTTGACTATTATTAGCTGCTAAGGGAGATACAAATGGTGATCATTGGCAAATTGCTTACTGTTTCTGAGCTTTATTTTCATTTATCAATCAGGTTCCTGGCAGAAAACAGATGGCATGCACATACAGAGTAATTAAACAGAATTTAACAAAGGTACTCATTAGAAAGTTGTGGGAAAGGTTAAGGGAAACCAAAAAAAAGACGGTGCTTCACCTCTGGGCTAGTGAGGACTGGGTTATCACCACCAGGTCTGAAGGGCCAGGGGAGGGAATAGCTAATGGGACCCCCAAAGAGCTATAGCTATGGTTATGACTGCCTGACATAAGCTGTGACTTTTTATTGAGCAATGCAGCTGCCACTGCCAACCCCTGAGCTGAACTGATGGGGCCAGGGAAATAACCCAGATCTCTTCCTCCTCCCACCCTTCAATGTCCTGCTGCCCTCTCCATTGGCCAGACCCAAGGAGAAGCCAGAGAGCAAAGGGGCCTGGGTGAAAGTCTACAGAGCTCAACCTCCTGGGGGCAGAGAGAAGAGTGGGAAATGGTAGAAATATCTGGTGATGCTGAGAATATCTAGTACACTCACCTTCCATTAAATGAATTAATTAACCAGTAGTTGTGTATGCCTAACAAAGACTGTGCTAAGTGTTGTCTATTATTTCAAATGTAAATGACAATGTCTATACCCCAAAGAAGCTCAATTTTTGAAAACAGAATTTGATATGGCACCAATGTAGGTTGAAATGTTAAACTCTAAATGTTAAAATATTAAAGTGCAGGCTCCTGTGTTATAGTGTAAATTTGGATAAGTAACTTAAAATATTTAGGAATCGACTTTCTCATCTTGAGAAATGAGAACAGAAATATCACTTTCTTCAGTGGCCTATGTTGAGGATTAAATATGCTGATTCACGTAAAGCATTTAGAGCAGTGCTGGTTGTCTGTAAGACTTAATAATGTTGGCTATTATTAGTATCTGCCAAGGGTGATACAGAAGGTGTGAACAAACCCTAGAACTATTGTCTGAGGAGAATGAATGGCACTGGAGAGGCTGGATTAGACATCTTTAAGGTCTATTCTAGGTCCTGAGATTTCATGGTAGTTCCTTATGGTCACAGTGCAAGTATAGGCAGTGTCAGAAATACTGCCAATTTCCGATGTGCATTTAACCACCTGCCCAGGCTTCTTTGAGTCTATAGACCACATAAAGCAACACTACTCAGGATGGTCATAAATGAAATACTGTAGCAGCTATTTAAATGTTCTAAAAAGCATGTATTAAGAATGATGGTATTGATGATATTAAATACTTACCGGCACTCGAACCCAAGGCAGTAAGACATTTTGTAAGTCAGCCAGCATCCCTTGTGTCCTGGATCTAAATTCTGAGTTCTTGAGTTATACATCACAGATGTCTTTTTGCAGTTTATGCTTTCCTCCTTGGAAGGCAATTTATTATTTTTATCAATATTAATGCAATTGCCATTTTAAAAAAATGAAGTATATGTGTCTATCCATATCTGACTTGGACAAATTTCTTTTGAATCAATGAGAAGCATGTTGCTGGCTTTTTCTTTCTCTTTCTCTGAAAAATGTTCAAATATTTATTGCTAAGGATTTTTTTCACCAAGTGTCACTAAGTAGTTTTAATTTGGTTCTATACTTTGAAGTAGAGTGATATATAATCAATAAACAACAGGAAGTGTCCTTTTGCAAGAGTGAAATAAGATTCTAACTAAAATGGCAGAGTAAGACCCCCCCCCCCCCAATCCCCTTACAGAAGCTGGAGTTCTCTACAGTCTAGTCTGTCTCCTGTGGTTTTGCCATTCACAGTTTCAGTTAGAAAGCATAGGGAGTATGCCTCTTTCCCATGCTCTAGTTTGCTTTATTAAGCAACAGTGGTATTTTATTGAAATATTAAAAGATGGAAGGAAGCTCAGAAAACACTGAAGGAAAATCCTGCCTTTTATAACTAAGAATATGTGGAAATTCAACGGGTAACTTAGTTGGGCTGCCTTTTAAAAATTTTCTCTGTTGCTAAGGGAGCTTAATGGTAGGCATTGAAATGAGCTTAAAGCAAGTTCTTAGAACAAGCTTTTGCCCAACAGCAGTCACAGCTTTTAGAAGCAGCAATGCTGTCCATATGGGAGAGAAAAAAATCTAGAAGTGAAAATTACATCATCCGTTCCATATCAGACAAGTTAATTAGTTGGTCCATAATCACAGACTCTGCTCCAAATGAAAGAACAGCTTTTATCCTTTGAATGAAAAGACACAGAAGGTGCAATACCTGTGTAATTCATTAACAGTAAGAATGTTTTGAAGCAATAAATTCTGAATTTAGATTATCCTGAACTTCAACTTTCAATAGCCAAGGGTGTGGTGAGATTTGCAGTTTCCCAAAACAAATTTAAAATGTGAGCATTTCATTTTGTGCCCATCAGAAACAATCTAAGACGTTTGGAAGCTTTATGAGGATTTTTTATTGTTATTTTTAAGATATTGGGGCAGTATTTAGTGTTCTGAATAAGCTATGGGCTCTTGTAATTGAAGAACCAGTTAAAAACATGGGACCCCAAGTAGTTCCTAAAATAACTTGAGAAATGGGAAGTTCTGGATCTAAGTTCCTGACTGTAATGTGTCACCCCCCCCCCCCCCATCTAGAACAATTTAAGGACTTTATGTATGTATTAATACGTGAGACTCTAGAAGTTTCCATAACCAGAAGAAGAGGGGTTTGAAGGTCATGGAAGCATATACTCTGCTAAGTGGAAAGGTGATTCTGGCTGATTAAAGAGTCGAAGCTGGAAGTCTGAAACATATGAAAACGAAGAGTCAGTGCTTTGCTGTTTGGGAATAAGCCTGATCAGCCATTTTTCTAAGTCTACAGGAGATTGCCTGAATTTTCTTTTTTCTTTCCCCTCATTCTGAAATAAAAGGGGCAGAAAAATCAGACGGGTGGCATTTGGTTCCTGAGAAGAGAGTGAACTAGCACAGTCTTCTGTTTTCTCCCCCAAATCTACCTGGAGAAACTATAAAAGCAGAGAGAAGGCTGGATCTGGAAATAATGTAAAAACTGTGAGAAACTCATCAGAGGTGCGGGAAGCAGTAGGGGCTGGTGGGCAGCTTGATTGAGTTGCAGCTGTGGGAGTGAAGTTGAGGAGAGAGGGTTTCAGTTCTCTTGAGCCTTGCTCTTTTGTACATTACTTCATGACTGTTTTTGCCTCATCATCTGTTCAGAAATCTGCAGCAGCAGCCTAGACCTTGCTGTGACAAGGACATAATATTAGGATCTGCAAAAATTCTGCTGGTGAGATGCTAATGGAACAGATGTCAGCTGCCAGGGATCTTACTTGCCTGCTCTAGTTCCCTTTAAATGTTTGGGCTGCTGGATTTTGTTTTAAGGAGGTATGTCACTTTGAAAAATGATTCAGATGACTCGTCTGGTGGAATGGCAGCAGACAGAAGTGAACAAAAAAAGTTCTTAGGTACTTTGAGGCCCCCACTTAGTACCTTGTGCCTTGTCTTCAGTACCTTGGAAGAACGGAAATTCTTTGCATTTCATTTAAATTTATCAGAAAGACTATAACTTAGACTCTTCCTTAATCCATGTAAACAGACAGTATTATGAGCTCACGGGGAAAAAAAAGTCTAGATATTTGGGAGAACAACCTCTAAAAAACAGGCAACAAACTAATATATGCAACAGAATTCTTAGAACAGATGGACCAAGAATTTAAAATAAGCTTACTTGAAATACTTAAAGATCAAAAGGATATTAATAATATGTGGGAGAAATCATAAAAAAAGAACCAAATGGAAACAGTAAATATAAAAAATATAATAGTTGAAATAAAGAGAAGAAATAAGGTAAATAATTCAATAAATTTAATTTAATTTAATTTAAGAAAGAATCTGTTTGCTGGAAAAGCAGATTGAACTCTCAGAAAGTAACAAAGATAAAAAGAGAAAATATAACAATAAACCAAGATATTTGGAGGCTAGAAATAAAAGTGCTAGTATCCAGTTAATAATATTCTCAGAAGAAAAATGGAGGGGACCAAAGAGAAGGCATAGTGGAAGAAATAAAAAGCATTAATATCCCAGAGTTAACAAAGATGACAGACATCTTTTTTTTTTTTTAATTTTATTTTATTAAATTTATTGGGGTGACAATTGTTAGTAAAATTACATAGATTTCAGGTGTACAATTCTGTATTACATCATCTATAAATCCCATTGTGTGTTAATCACCCAGAGTCAGTTCTCCTTCCATCACCATATATTCGATCCCCCTTACCCTCATCTCCCACCCCCCACCCCCCGCCCCCCTTACCCTCTGGCAACCACTAAACTATTGGACAGACATCTTATTTGAAATAGCTCATAAGGTAAATGTTCTATACCTCAGCTTACCCATCAATAAAGTGGAATAGTAAAATGTTTATCTTACTATTAAAAAAAATTAGTTTGACGAATAAATGGGGTAATATATGTAAAGCCCTTAGAAATAGTACTTATAAATAATCCCTATTTAGTATTAGTTATTATTATTACCTAGATGCATTGCAATTAAATTCTAGAACACAAGAGACAAATAGAAATGCTTCCCAAAAAAGTAAGCATATCACCTACCAAGAAAAAATATTTAGATGGCTATCAGCTTTCTTATCACCAAAATTACATGGTAGAACCAAGGGTATTATATTCAATGTCCTCAGAATGTTTATTATATGGAAACCCACTTTGGAAAACTCTTGGAGAATGTGCTGAAATAAGAAAATACATAAAAGCACAAGGGTGATACCAGAGACATATGAAGTAATGATGGCAAAAAAAAAAAAAAAAAAAAAAAAAGAAAAGGAAAAAGAAAAACACGCACACATAAAAAACCCTAGAGTATATTATAATTATTTATAAAAGAATGGATCAAGGAAAATAAATTCTAAACCACATCAACATTGTATTAGAGGTGAGAGACAGGGAAAGAAGACCAAAATGAAGTATAATTTGCAAGATACAAGTATTGCTATATTTAAGAAACTAATACAGGAAAACAAGGGGTAAGCTCCTAAATATAGATCTTAAGTTAGGACAATCACCCTAAGAAAAAAACATAGCCAGTAGGAATTTCCATGCATTTCTTGCAGGAATGATACAGCTATTCTGGGAAGCATTCTGATAGTTATTAGTCAAAATACATATACTTATACACTATGGGCTGGCAAATTCATTCCTGGGGGTGTACTGCAGAGAAATAGTACAAGAGTCCATATAGGCACAACTATCAGGATGTAGTTGGGGTCTCCTAAAGGTGTCTGCTATTGGGTGCATGGATGAGTTAAGTTAAGCAGAGTGCCAGCAAAAGCCACACCAACATCAGTGCTGGCAGTCCTGAAACCAGCACACAGCCAGGGCAGTGACTTTGTTGAACTCCATTGTAGCATATGTAACCTGGGGTGGGGCTCTTTGTGGGAGCCTGCTAGGTAAACCTTGTGGAACCTCCAGAAGTGGCCACAGAGATGCAGAGAGGAAGTTATCGTGGGCCATGAATGGGATACTGACAAGACTTCAGGGTCAGCCTTTCCTTAATTTGGAGCTATATAGCTGCAGTGGGGCAATATGTTTTTATGGATTTTGGGCATCACATGCTACTCAGTCTTGCATCGCCAATTGTGGATCCACAAAAGGATAAGAAAAGGGAAACTAAAGGGAAAAAGACTGGTTTCATCGCTAGGTGGATTAAGGCAACATGTTGCAACAGGAACTATTGGAAGGGCTTGTAAATATGTGTATTGGGATTGGGATTCAAAGGGATCCAGGGTGAAACAACACCTTTGGTTCAAACTCCTCTATTCTTTTCTGTACATTTTCAAACCATGTTACACATGTTAAAATAGCAATTCCAAAATCAAGCAATACTGTAGAAACAGTAGTTTTGAAAATCAGTACAAAAGCTTAGCTATCACCTAATATTAGACCCATAGTGTAGTGCTCAAACGACTGACTCAGGAAACAGGTTCCGTTGTTCAAAGCTCAGAACTATCATGTACGATTTTAATGAAATAATATATGTAAAGGGCCTGGTACGGTGTAACTGTCAAACAAATGTTTTTTTTCTTATTTTCTGCTGTTTTGTTATTAATCTGACTGAAGAGGTAAATCTTCTTATGTGATTCAGAAATCATGTTTTGTGACTGTGTCCAAACTGGGCAAAGCTAAAAGTGTTGGATTCATCTGACTCTCATTGCTTCGTTTGGGCTCAATTTAAGACAGATGCATTTGTCTCTTGAGGAGAACTCGGTTGGCTAAACAGAATTTTGGATTCTATGCTTGATCAATTTACATGAAACAGATTTGGTCTGTTATTCCGTAGTCGGCTCTGAAGTTCTTTTTTAATGGAAAGCTATGCAAGTTACAAACAGCTATTTATGATGACACAACATAAATTTGCACTGTTATCTTTATATATTAATTTATGATAGTATATAATTATGAAATAATTAATATCACTTGCATTCTTTAAATATGTATTTTTAGGCAAAATAAAGTGCCTGTTCTACTCTATAATTTTCAGTCGCTTTAAGTTTTATACTTAACTGTACACTTTTTGACATTTGGACTTGAATGTCATAGTTTCTGAAATGCACGATGATGTTTATTACATGTTTGTTCTTTCCTCCAGTTTGAAAGGATAAAATTTATATTGCCAATTTAGCATAATAAACAACTTAAAAATTTAGAGTGAGGAAAATGTGAGAAATAATAATTTTATTTGTCAAAGAGTATGTAAACATCAATTAATAAAATTTATAATGATTCAGGTAATTATACTCATTTTTTATCATTTCTATAATAATAGGGAGATCAAACTGATTTAAGGTAGACATGTCATATATACAAAGGAATGGGGAGTCTACCCTCCGTTTCTTTCACTTAGATTGTACGTGTGTGGGTGTGTGCGTGTGTGTGTGTGTGTGTGTGTGCGTGTGTGTGTGTGTGTGTGTGTAAGAAAGGAAGATAAATTTAGGAAGAGAAAGAGAGAGAAGAGAGAAGGTGTAAGTTACTTTTAATTTAGTTGATTATTTAAACACTTGAGAAAATTGTAAATATGACTCAATATTCTCAATGAAAGCAAAGAAGGGAGAGAAAACCAACCAGAGCTTTACTTCTGTTATAATTATGATGTGAAATTAAAATTTCATTTCCTCTAGGAATTTTTCCCTGATCCTCAGCTGGAAGTAATTTCTTGCTCTTCTTTCAGTGCCTCTCCTAAAGCACTTAGGACCTTGTATAGTAGTAATTTATGGACACTCTCTAGGGTCTTATGATATTGCAAGATTATAAACTAATTGAGTAGAGGATTTATATCTGATTCTGCTTCAGTGTGTAAGGTAGTGGCTTATAATAGAAGAGCAGGGCATTTAGAGTCTGCAAGAACCCAGTTTCAAGCCAAGCTCTGCCACTTCCTAACTGTCTGAGCTACACATTAATTTTTCTTTTTGTGCTTTGATTTCCTCATATATAAAATGATGATAACAATACTTAGCTTATAGCATTTGGGAAAGATTTTATAAAGTAATTCCTGCACTACTCCTACTCCCTGCATATATTCAGTAAACGTTACCTTTTTCTTTCATGTCTCTGATAAGCATTCCTTTCCTCCATTCCTTCATGTAGAAGGTATTTCTATGAATAAAGAATGAGTCAGTCATTTTGCAACTGTGCTTCTCACTACTGGAGTGGAAGTGTAACCATTGCTTTATAAGTATGCTTTGTGGGATGTAATCATAAAACACTTTTTTGTTCTCCCCTACCTCAGTGACCCCCTCTCCCAACACCATTCTTTTAATTCATTCAAGGCTAGTATTTCCCCTTCTCCTGGATGAAATTTAGGGGAAGCCCTATGACTTTTCTAATCACGTTCAGATGATCAAAGATATCTGGTCAGCAATTTATAGGTCTCATTTCATGAGATAATTATAACTTCAAATTTCATTTGAGTTCTGTCTACTTCCCTTTTCGCTGCTTAGTTCTGTTTCAGATTAGCCATTGCCTTATTGGGGCGAGGAGGGGAAGAAGCCGATTGGCCTCCTCTTTTCCACTGATGTATGCTCCTAAATCTAAAAAGGAAGGAAATTATTCCTCCACTAATACCAGACTCTCAGATTGATTGTTGTTTTGTTTGTTTTTAAAATGGAACTTTATCTCTTGGGCTAGTGTTTAATGGATTCTTCAGAGATCACTCTGACCTAAGCCCTCCCCATTGATGGGGATTTTCTATCTGCATTACCTTTGATTTGAATAGTTTGTCTGGCTGAATGTGAGGTTCCCATTGGTCTCAGATGGTTGATGGGTCTTTCACTCATTCATTCAAATAATACTTATTGAGTGCCTATTATGTGTCAGAAACTCTTCTAAGTGGATTTGTTAATGAAGAAAGATTTCTACCGTGGGAACATATAACTTAAAGGAGGAGGCAGAACAATAGATAATAGACATAAGAAAATAACAAAGTATGTTACAATGTAGCGTATACTGTGGAAACAAGAAAAAGTAGAGCAGGTTAAGGGGGGACAGGATTGTTTGGATGGGGCTAAGTTTCTATTTTAAATAGAGAGATCACTGTATTTCTTATTGACAAAGTAACTCTTCCCATTCCTGTATGCTCACCTCTTTGCAATGTGACTTTGCTGCTCAAGAAGTAGAATCCCTCTCTCCATTTCTGTAAAATAGGCTTGGCCATGAGATTTGCTTTGGCAAACAGGCAAAGGCTTAAAAATGCTTGGACATTGGGGTTTTCCCTATCTTGCTGCTAGGGAATCCTCTACCACCAAGTGAAGAGGCCTCATTTTGTCTGCTGGCAGATGAGAGCCCAAGTGGAGACAGAGATTTCAGTTTTCCAAAACATTTTAGCTAAGGTCCCAGCTGAGGCTGAAAGCCATCCACCTGAGTTCATTCTTGACCGTCCAGCTCCAGCTGAGCTGGCACAAACAAGAAGGTTAGACTAGCCAACCCACATCATCATGATCAATAACAAACTGTGGTTGCTTTCAACTACTGAAATTTGTGGTTGGCGATAGCTGGCTGATACACTGAACTTTTCACATTGGCTTGAGTCAGGGAATGTGTCCTGTGAATGGCTGGGAGAACAGCCTGTGAAAATGCCTTAAAGCAGAAGAGGAAGGGAGAAGAAGCCACTGTGAGGTGGAGGGGAGTGAACAAAGGGAAGGAATAGAAGAAGGTGATAGAAATAAGGGCAAGGGCTTTGGGAGGGACAACTCAGATTATGTGGACTCAAATAATGTGACTTTTTTTCTGAGTTAAATGGACATTCCATCCTCGAATTCCACTTACTCCTTCAGGAAGCCTCATGCTTTTTTTTTTTTCCCCCCCCATCTTATGTGGCCCATTTTTGCCCTGATGCACCCTGACCCTGGGAGTGCAGATTCCTTCCAGATGCAACAACCAGCTCTTCTGTACTCGTTAATCACACAGGCAGCTAGCCAAACTGTACCTCACTTTTCACATGTCCAAAGAATGAGCTAGCCATCAGTCCCCAATGTCCTCCAACGTGTAAGTGAAGTACAATAAGGTTTACTAACCATCCTCCTAAAAGCTCTCTTTCTAGATTTTAGGCAAAAGGATGAGGTACGTCCCCTCATCATATTTACCTTTCGAGAAAAGTGGAATTCATAAGGTACCAACAACTCCTTTGAAAAATCCTTCAGAAATTTCAGGCCCTTTTTTTCTTTGCTCTCCAATCTCTGTTTGGGCTACAGAGGATGGCCATTTAATATAAGATCACAATTTATTTTTTTTCTACAATCTCTTCTTGTAAGTCCTGAATATTAGTTTTGTACTTTAGTTAGAATGTGGTATCTATTATTTTTATCAGTTGTCTCATCAGTTGCACCTGAAATTCCAAGTAAAATTGGTGCTTTTAACATCCTACTAGAGCAACTGTCTGACAAGGAAGCCTAATTTTCCATGGTAGAAGAGGGACTTTTCAAACCTCTATCTTCAGAATTATTTAATTTGGATACCATCTCTACAATACGTCTCAGATTTTCTTATAGAGTAGATTATAATGAGTCGTCTTTATTTAATATTTAGTGTTAATTTCAGTTATTTAGTTGTTCATTTTTTAATTACTGGACCCTTACCATGTGCCAGGTCTGAATTGGGTTCCAGGTATATGGAGAGAACAAAAACATAGTTCTGGATCTGAAGGAGTTCATGGTTGATTGTTGAACATATTTAAAAGTAATTTTATAAAGAGGTATGCAAAAGGAAATGGGTGATGAATCCTTATAGGATAGACAGCTTAGACAAGGCACAGTCGTCTTGAGTCATGGCACTTTGGGGTACATGAAAATAATTGGCTTGTCTGGAGTAGAACTGTGCCCAGATATTTACAACATGACCTGAAAGCATTCATCAACTGTGTCTCTGGTACAGACAGGTTGAGAAATACAGGAACAGGAATATTGAACTTCTACTATCACAGAATATCCTAAGAGATTTTTCTTGGGAATTAGACACCCAGGGAAGGTCTCAGCAAATGCACTTGTGTGGATTATCTTACAAGGAGTAGCTGATATTGTAAGTAAGACTACAATAATTTCCTTTGAACCATTTCTTTAAGAAGAAATATAGTTTTGAAGAACATAAGAACTCTGGAGCCAGACTGACAAAATTTGAATCCCAGTTTTTCTACTTATTAGCTGCTTCAGTTTGAACAGTTTATGTAGCCTTTTTGTTCCTCAGTTTCCTTTTCTGTGAAACAGACATAATAGACCTCCTTCCTGTTCCCCACTGCAATCCCTTGAACTTATTTCCAGTGTCTAAGTATAATATTTTGTGACCTGCTAGGTAGGGCCTTGCTGTTTGACCTGGATGTATATACACCTCTGTACTTTTTTATATGTGGGATGTAGGATTCATGGGGTTGCATGTCTGTTCCTGTTATATATAACCATATGAAAAGATTTCCCTCCCTGTAAACCCGTGATTACGTTTGTTAATTGAATCGATAGCTATTGCTCTCAAAGCCATTTCCCTTATGTGTTCCTACCTTCTGGGTTCAGAAAAATCCAGACATGCGTTAACCCTATTGTAATGTGCTGACTTGTGTCCCCTAAAAAAGATATGCTCAAGTCCTAACCCTTGGTACCTCTGTCCTGATTTGGAAATAGGGCCTTTGCAGATATCGTCAAGTTAAAATGTGGTCATCCTGGATTATGATGGGCCCTAAACACGAAGCCTAGTGCTCTTATACAACAGGGAGATTTGGAGACGTATAAACACATACAGAAGGGAGAAGGCCATATGACGACAGAGACAGCTATTAGAGGGATACAACTGATAGCCAAGGAGCCCCATGGATTGCTGGCAACCACCAAAAGTGAGGAAGAGGTTAGGAAAGATTTTTCTCTAGTGCCTGCAAAGGGAGCATGGCCATGTCAAACTTGGATTGTGCACTTCTAACCTCCAGAACGGTGAGAAAATAAATTTCTGACGTTTCAAGCCTGAATTTGTGGTAGTTTGTTATGTCAACTCTTGGAAACTAATATACCCATGTTGAAATATACAAAGACTCCAGAATATAGGCTATAATAGCATGTATTGAAACTGTTGGGTATAAAAGCCAGGTCTCTATCTTACTCTTGTGTGGCTGTTGCAAAAGCCAGTATCAGTATTCTAACTAGGAACAAATGGATCTATGCAAGAAATTCAGTATTTCAAATAAAAAAAAGAAGACTGTTAGAAAGGAAGAACTTTTTCCTCCCTTTGGATATTATAGTAAAACATATCCTGTCTGCTGTCAATATTGATATTTATCATTATCTCTTCCTTAAATGTAAAAACACTACATTGATGTTTCTTTTACTGTATCCGATTTTATGTATCAGATTTGTTTGCTAGATGAGAATGCTAATGATAGCCAGATCTTCATAGGATGCCTTTATCAACTTTGGTTTTGTTTTCAGCAGACTTAATGAGGCAAATAAAGATTTACTAGTTCCTTGGACACTGTTTTACACTTTAGCAAAGGAATTTGACTGTAACAGTTGCTGATGAAGAATGACAGAGCATTTTGGTTAGTGCATATAAAATTGTTGTTTGTTCAGCTTTATAACAAAGATGTTTTCAATTTAATTTCAAGTTTCCTCTTTCTTCTCTCTGTGAACCTTGCTTTGAAATGCTTCTCATGGCCAACATGCTTTCGCAAATTGGCTAGACATGCCATTGCTTGTGAGACCAAATTAGCTTCTAAGATGGGCCGTCTGGTCTCACAACGCTAGCGCCCTGAGGCCTGCAGGCCAGTTGCCAGTGTGTAACAGTGTGTCCAAGGAGATATCAGCTTTCTGACTGATTTCCTCCCTCTTCCCAACCTAATTATTTGGAGACCTTCAAGCTTTCCAGAAATATCTGCAATTAGTCAGATGGTGTCTAGGGCTTTGTTTAAAATTACAATAGAAAATTTATCAAGACCATTTGGTCTAATCTCTCATCATATTCCCAGCAGATTTCTCCTCTTCTCTCTGGAGAGTTAGGCATGAGGTAAAACGATTATTACATAATTACAGAGACTAATAACAATAATAATGCTTGAAATTATTTTTATACCATTAAGAAGAAAGAAATATGTAAAGATAACTCCTTGTCAGATTTATAAAGATTTTCTTCCAAAAGCTCAGACAATGAATAATTATTAACTTTACCACTTCCTTTTGCTGATATTGATTAGAGCCCTGGTTTTGTAAATCAGGGATCATGAGTTCATAGTTCATTAGATTCTCAACCTGTGTCTAGCATCCAGACATAATTAATGGCTGGTGCATAAATATTGTTGCATGAGTTAACAGATAAATTAATAATAGGGAAAAATTTCAATGTAGAGATAGATTATATTTCATTATAAGTAATCTTTTTTTCTAACTGCTTTTGGACAGCTTATGTCCAAATGCAGCAAATATCTGGTTAAGTAAAGTTTAAAAAGAAGAAACTCTGGGCTTAGAATATGAAACTCTACCTTGAGTTTGATTTCTAGTTCTATTTTCTAACTCTGACCTTGAGCAAGCCACAACCTCTTGGAGTCGTTCTTCACAAATACACTGGAGTTTACAAACACACACACATTTCATTCAAGTGTTCATTAAGATAATGCTAAATATAAACTTAAAAGTCTCTTTAAGTCTCCTATCCCCAGTTTCTAGTCTATTCCCATCTCCCAGAATCAATCACTTTATAAATTTTATATGAATTCTTTCAGTTTCATACATGAATGTACATCTATGTCAATGAAGAAAAAATATTGTGTGCCTACAACTTTTAAAACTTACATAGATGCTATCCAACTATATATACTATCCTGAAACTTGCTTTGTCCCTCCTCATTGTAGTTTTGAAGCTTTATTCTTGATAATATATACAATCTTATAACAGATATTATTTAATGTTCCAATGCATGAGAAACAGCACAGCATAGCATAGCTTAAGAGAAAGCATAGAATCTGGAGCCACACCATCTGTGTTTGTACCCTGGCTATACCATTTATTGCTGTGGGAACTTGAGGAAGTTACTTAACCTCTCTGTGTCTCACTTTTCTCACTTACATAATAGGAATTATATAAGTACCTACTTCATGGAGTTGCTAGGAGGATCAAATAAGTTATAAACTCTGTAAAATAGTGCGAGCACATAGAAGGAACAATATATGTGCTTTCCAAATGAAAGGGAACAACTGATGAGCATTTTCTTCTTTTTTCTTTTTTCACTATCACTAACAACGTTCCACAGAAAGTCTCACACTGGATCTTTGCTCCTGTGTGGGAGCAGTCCTCAACAGTGTATTGACCTGGAGTCATTGGCTCATTGAGCTTGTGTTTCCAATCTTATTAGATCTTGAATTGTTCTCTATAGTGGTCATGCTCATTTATGTTCCTACCTGTGTTTAAGAATTTCCGTTGTCTCTACATTCTTGCCCAGTTGAGTATTATCAGACTTTCCAAATTTTGCCAATATGATTCGGATCAGTGTGAAACGGATCTCATGTTTGTTATGAATTGTTTCCTTGATTACTGTTGAGGATAAACATGTTTTCAAATATCTTTCAGACATTATTATTTCTTATTTTGTGAATTGTGAATTTTGCTTTGCTTGATATAGGGATATATGTTTATTGTTTTCCCACAGGAAATAATCGTGATTCCCAAATAATTTTTTTCCAAGTTTCAGATATTTATTAACCAGTGTAAACTCCAACATAATATATCAACATGATTTCATGCGTTTGGAGGGGGAATATTCCTGGTTAAGTGGAAAATTGTGTGGATGGCTTCTGGAAGACCTCCATTCTAAGCAGCTTTATAGTGAAACATTTCATTGAGAGGTGTGGACGTTCTTTCTTCAGTTTGCTGTAATCTACATTAACTGAGTAGAACTTGTGTTGATCATTAGGACCCAGTTTGTTCCAGGGTTCTGGATTATTCTTTTTATCCCAACAGACATCTGGATTGAACAATGCCAGGCGCATGACATACAGTGCTGCTCCAGTACCGCCAGCTCCAATAAATACAAAGAGGGGGATCCAGCGTGGATGCTTCCTGGCCTGAACGAGGATTTGGCACAGCGTGGTTGTGGCAGTGGGTCCAGGTCTGGAAGCACAGAAAAACAAAACTGCAAGGCCCTGGACTGGGTAGCGCGTCTGCCCAAAATAATTTTTTGAGTCAATCCCACTGATGTGTATTATCACCTCAATTATATAACATGTTTCCATAAATGTACAGATCTTTGTTCTAGCTCACCAACTTTATGTATTCTTTTATCAATATCACCTTTTCCCTCCTTCCAAATCACAATAATTTTATAAAAATTTTGATAGCTGGTGGGACGTTTTCTTCTCTTTCATATTCTGATCTGCCTTGGCAATATAAGATCTATGACTCTTCCACATGTATCTGAACATCAGATTGTGCAGTCCATAAGGAATATTGTTGGAAAGTTGTCTGAAGTATCACTTAATATTTAGATTAATTTTGGGAAAATATGCATCTTTGTGATATTTACGGTTCCCACTGAATTGCTCTCCATTTATTCAGTTATTCCTTGATGTCCTCAAATAACATTTTATAAGTTTCTCCTGAGAAATACATCAAAAATGTATGTGAATACGCATTGTAAAATGAAAAAAGCTACGTATATTTAAGCATTGCGTTTTTAAAAGAACTGTATATAATTGCAATATACAGGACAATTCTCAAAATCTCACTTTATCCGATTACATTTCCCTTTGTCCTCAGTGAACCTCTTATGAACTCTTGGCCTAAATAGTAAAACTGTTCAATCTTAATTTCATCCTGTTTTAGTTTTTCAGCTCATGTCATTATAAAAAACTTATGAATAGTAATTTATACCAAGTGGTATTCTGAAAGGAAAAAGTGGGAGATATAAGCACTTTGAAAAGATCATGTCCCTCTAAACTCTAAATCATAAAGGTTTTTGTGAGTGATAATCTAAAAACATTGTTGAACAAATGCCAACTATGCTAATGTTTACTTTCTTTCCTTTCTCATAACTTCACTTTTATCTTCATCTGTCTTTCCTTTCACTGTATTTCTGTATTTTTTTCACTTGTGAAAAATTATTTTGTGAGATCTTGGAAGAGAAAAAAAATTAAAAGCACCATTCTTGCTTTAATTGCAAGCTATTGCATATGAGTTAAATGGCATAAGGACAATGAAAACAAGCATATCTTTTAATGATAAGTGTTATAGATTACAGGAAATCTTGTGGATGTTTTCTTCTGGTTCTTATTTACCCAGATTACTTATGTAGTTCAACAGCTAATTTTCTGAGCAAAGATTCAGAGCTACCCTTTGAAGCCCCTTTTCTTACACAGAAGTGCTATATATTACACATTTGCCTTGTGAATCTGCGTAATTGCCTGCAAATATCCCCTATTAAATTAGAATATAGCTAAGGGTTCAGTTATTGGCTGAGGCACTATGATAAAGTGATTAATTGTTCTTTGGAATGTGAGTTTCTGGTTAAAGTCTCAGCTTTACCAATCTAGCTGAGTGACTTTGGCAAATTGCTTAGCCTCTGTGCTTTAGTTTCTTGATTTATTTAATGTGGATATAATACAATGTGGATTTATTAGAAATGTGGATATAGTATGTAGGTTATAAAATTAATTGAAGACTAAATGACATTACTTGTATAAAACTATATTTTCAAACTGTAGTTGGGAATCCATGGATAAAGAGGGCAGACTGTAGTTACACATGGATTTTTGACTGCATGGGTGTTGGCACCCCTAACCTCCACGCTGTTTAAGAGTTAATTGTGTAGGTAACTACTTAGATAAATGTTACTTATGTAAACTTAGAATAGTGCCTGGCATATAGTAAATATTCACAAAATATTAGCTATTATTATTGCTTCTAATAATGTTAGAGTTATATATAGTGTCAGAGTTAGGGTTATATAGTCCTATGTATTTAGGGAGTTTAATTAAATTAGGCCTTATATTTCTATAATAATACGGAAGAAGTTATCCTAGCAGATAATATTTGAGAAGCCCTCTTTAAGAATTATAAGTATTCTGCATTCTGGTTTCCTACATGTCAGGATGAAGATATTTTGTATGGAACAGGAGAAAGAGTAAGGTTAGCCTGTGGTATGCTGCATGCTGGGTCAGAAGAAAGGGAAAACACAATGATTGGTACCCAAGATGAGTGTCTTGGGAGAAGATTCATACCTCATGGAATTTTTTTTTCTAATGAAATACTGCGATCCATGAAAAGTGATGCTTCTAATTTACCACAAATATTATTAATGAAATGACAAAAATCATAATTTGTTTTGGCGGAGTTGGTTTTCCAATGGATGAAGGGGAAGGGGCTGAGCTTAAAGCAAGACATATGCCATTTGGGTTACACATAAAATTTGTGGAAATCTGTCAAGCTGAAAAAATGTTTTGCAATTCTATATTTGAATAGAATTGGTGGGAGCAGCTAGAGTTAGTGTTGCTTTCAGTGAAACATGTTTTTTAATAAATACTGAAATTTGTCCAAATAGTTAATTTCAATTATAAACTAAGAGCAATGTCTTACAAAAATATGGATATACAATAAATATGTAAAATTGTGATAGGATTAATATTCAAGAAAAATACCATCAGCATCATGTATTAATTATAATTTTCCCATGAATACTTCTTTGCCCCAGGTTTACTTATTTTATTGCCTCATGGAGCTCACTAGTACACCTTGTCCTAGAAAGAGAGAGTGCCAGTCTCTATCACAGAATTTCTCATTGTATTCCGTAATTGCCTGTTCAGCCTCTGCTCTCCAACTGAGAGTGCTCTTAGAGAGCTGGACTATGTTTTTTTTGTTGTTTTTGTATTCTCAGTGTAGGAGAGTGTCTTGTGTAAAGTAAGTGCTCCACAAATGTTGGTAGAGTGACTTTTAATAGTCAAAATTTTGATCCTGCTTGAGAAACATCAGTGTTCCAGAAGAAAAACAATTGAAGTTGTTCACTTAAACCTTGAATTAAGAGACTCTGCTAGGCAGTTCCTATGGTTACAGTGACACACTGAGCTACTCTTTGTTAGGCTTTTTCAGCAGGAACTCTCTAGAAGACCTGTAAGCTGGAATACTTTGTTTTGATTTATAATGCTTATTTAGACTCTAGACATTCAGAACCAAGCAAACTATAAAGCAAGCATCTCCAGAGAAAAACATGAAACTCACAGGATATATGTATGTGTATATATATATATATATATGTGTGTGTGTATATATATACACACACATATATAGATATGTATATATATATATGTATATATGTATATATGTACATATGTATATATGTATATATATGTGTGTATCTATATATGTATGTGTGTGTGTGTGTATATATATATATATATATATATATATATATATATATATTCCTGTAAATTTTAAAAAAAATTCCCAGAGGAAAATGTTGTAATACTCTTTATCCAAAATAGCCACTCAGCTAAACTTTGGAACTTGCAGTATTTTTTTTTTTGTATCTCTTTACTTCATGTCAAAAAAGGAAACACAAACACCCGAAAAGGGCTCAGCCTGACATGGAGACTAAAAAATGTATTTATAAGAGTACATAATTTACTTTGTTTCTGGCTGAATGACCTGTTTTCTCATTTTATGTAGCTGAGTTAATTATAAGATTATATTTTAAGTTCTAATATATTTTATACATTTACCATTTCTTTTCTCTTTAGAATTTCAAAATGAGATTGCGGATGGGGTTTATGTTATACTGTGTGGAGAATTTTGTGATATGGAACTATGGAGGCATGAACACAGCCTGCATTATAACAGATGCTCCAATATTCTCTTCACCTTTCATTTCCTATTCTTGCAAATTCTAGTCCTTCCTTCAGGATTGACCCTCTCTGTTATGGACTGAATATTTGAATTCATATGTTGAAATCTTAACCCTTTATTTTTATTTATTTATTTTTAAGATTTTATTGGGGAAGGGGAATAGGACTTTATTGGGGAACAGTGTGTACTTCCAGGCCTTTTTTCCAAGTCAAGTTGTTGTCCTTTCAATCTTAGTTGTGGAGGGTGCCGTTCAGCTTTAAGTTGTTGTCCTTTCAGTCTTAGTTGTGTAGGGCTCAGCTCAGCTCCAGGTCCAGTTGCTGTTGCTAGTTGCAGGGGTGCAGCCCACCATCCCTTGTAGGAGTCGAACGGGCAACCTTGAGGTTGAGAGGACGCATTCCAACCAACTGAGCCATCCAGGAGCTCAGCGGCAGCTCAGCTAAAGGTGCCATGTTCAATCTTTTTTGCAGGGGGCGGAGCCCACCATCCCTTGCGGGACTCGAGGAGTTGAAACGGCAACCTTGTGGTTGAGAGCCCACTGGCCCATGTGGGAATCGAACCGGCAGCCTTTGGAGTTAGGAGCATGGAGCTCTAACTGCCTGAGCCACCGGGCCGGCCCCAAAATCTTAACCCTTTAATGTGATAGTATTAGGAAGAGGGGACTTTGAGAGTTAATAATTACATTTAGATGAAGTCATAAGGATAGGATCCTTATGATAGAACCAGTGTCCTTACAAGAAGAGAACCAATCTTTCTGCCACTTCCGGCCAACCCCGCCCCCCCCCCCCCCCCACCATGTGAGGACACAGCAAGAAGGCAGCTACCTACCTGTAAGCTAGACAGAAGACTCTCACTGGACCTCACCATGCTGCATCCTGATCTTGGACCTCTAACCCTCCAGAATTATTAGAAATAAATGTCTGCTAATTAAGCCACCTAGTCTATGGTATTTTGCTATAGCAACCTGAACTAAGACACTCTCCCATCTTTTCTTATGAAGCTAGTCTTCAATGCCTGGTTGAAGCATCATCTTTGTGTGCGCGCGAGTGTGTGTGTGTTGAAAAGTGGGCTGACAACACACAAGGTACACAAGAATATATTTTCACTATAAATGTTATAGAAAAATAAAAAGTCAACTACAGAACCAGCCCTTTCTGTCCTCACATATTCCTCATGCCAAGAGGAAACACTATCATTTTAACAATATGAAGTGTTGCCTTTCAGTTCTTTTTCTATGAAAATGCCATCTCTAGTCCTTTCAGTTATTGTTATTCTCTCCTGCTGTTTGCACACAGCCCTTTGTTACATTCTATTTCATACTCAGAAGTGGCTTTACAGTAAATTCATGAAGTTCAAACTTCAGGAATCCTGACTTACACCTTCTTCCAAAACTCTGGGAGCAGCCTTGACAATATGTTCACATAATCATAGTTTTATATATTTGCAATATTGGGAGGTTCTTGTGTTTTTAAGTAATTTCAAAATTGCATAAGTTTCAAGGCCCCACAAAGCCTGGGTATGCCCCTGTTCACACCATATTTGAGTACATGCGTATCTTCCTGTTTAGAAGGGAGAGAGTTTTCTTGATTTTTTCCCCAAGCAACGAAATGTGCAAATTGTCAACTTGCACATTGTGGGTATGTGATAAATTTAGGATTGAATGAGCCTCATTTGTACCATGGATTGTTTACAAAAGTCAGATAGAGTTTTAATCAGGAATAGGGAATGTAACTACATCATAGCTTATTTTGTTTTCCCTTTTGTGCACTGTGGTTTTATAGGTAAATAAATCCTAAGAGGTTAGTTTCGTTTTCCATCCACATACCTAATCAACACATTCTACCTAGTATATTTTGCATTCACCACTTTAAGTAAGGGGACAAACAAAACTCTGGCTTTTTACACTTCAAGAAGGCCAGGTTAGATTTTTGGCTCCTCAGCCTATGAAATTCATCTAAAGTGGTGTCGTGCAATAGAACTTGATGAGATGATGGAAATGTTCTCTATATCTGTGCTGTCCAATGTGACAGCCACTAGCCACATGAGATTAAGCTCTAGAACTGTGGCTAGTATGGTGGAGAAACTAAAGTGTAAGTTCTATTTAAATATAATTACTTTACATTTAAATGTAAACAGCCACACATGGCTAATGGCTAGGATATTGGACAGTATAGCTATAGAGGATTATGAACAATGTGTTCTACTTGGGAGGGTTTAATTGAAGACGTCAAAACACCAGTTAAAATAAATGATGAAAGATCATGTTTGGATAATACTGCAGGCTAGTCTTCTAGCAGAACATTTGTAGACTATGTTTAGCTGCATGCATACTTGAGAAGGAAATCAACACACATCAATGTAATAAATTAAAAAGGCAATTTCAAAGGAAATGTAAGTAATATTCAGTTTCTATATTAAAAAAAGCTATACTAAAATGAAGACAGAAGAAAAAAAAAATTCTTTCAAAGGCAAAAGGAGACAAAAATCCCCAGTAAAACATCTCTCTTTTTCTCATTCAGCTAGAGAACATAAGCAGAACAAAAGAGAGAAAGATTAAGAAAGATTATGGGTAAATCAGGAGTCTCATTGTTTCAATGTGTGCAAGTATTTATGTGGGAAGGGAGAAATAGGGTAGCGACTACAATAACACTTATTTGAAAAGGTATGAGCCAAGAGGGACATATGGTCCAAAACATTAGTACCACTGTAATCTAAAAAACCTCTGGAATTTGCAAATTGGATTATTTACTGTGTTAACATGACAAGGGAAACATTTCAAATGATTTGCTTACTGTGGTCAGCATTCTGAAGTTATTGTTCTATGCTTCCTGGTTAAAAAAAAAAGAATAAAAAAGAAACAAAACATCCCAAACCTCTCTTTATTGAAATCGTGCATGGCAGGTTATGAATGTAAATTCTTTGACAAGAAAATGAAAATATACCCTAGGGATGCAAATTAAATTATGCTTCCCTGAAATCCTCATTTTGTATTATTTTAGCAAGTGCCTGCATCTGTCATTGCTATTTAGCCCATATTTATCATGTTATTTCAGTAGTCATGGTGGATTTTTTGTCTAGAAGATAAAATTTCTTTTACATGTAGTTCTTGCAACTTATTTTCACTTGTGTAGAGATTATTTGGTGACTTTTTAAATATTTAAATGCTGGTCTTTAAAAAGATGAATATTTCAGCATACATTTCTGGTTGCAAACGAGACAAGGGCAGATTTTGTTCAATTATTACATGTTGGTGATATTTTGTTGTTTGAATCATTAAGCATTAAAACATCTCATTAATTGTCTATTTATGTATTTATTTGTAATGGTTATCTTTTTTTCCCTTTAATATCATTGAGGAATATTGGGGAACAGCGTGCCTCCCCAAGGCCCACCAGCTCCAAGCCGCCGCTGCAACCCCAATCCAGCTGTGGAGGGCACAAACCAGCTCCAAGTCCAGTCGCTGCCCCCACTTTCCAGCTTCAGGGGGCGCAACCAATCACCCCATGTGGGAACCAAACTGGCAACCCCAATACCGAGAGCCTGCGCTCCAACCAACCGAGCCATCTGGCCACCCCAATTGGCTATTTATTTTTAAAAGTGCTTACAGCATATCTGAAAAAGCACATAAAATTGGTCTGGATGGGATAAAAAATAATTCAACATGTGTCTTGCTTCGTAAAGGATTAATAGCATGGGGATAACCACGATGTGTATTCAAAACTCCTTTTTAGCATACCTAGTGGAATAAAATGAGTGACACAGGTTAAGCTTCAGGGGCCATGGAGGAGGGCCATGGTTATGCAGCTGAGAGCAATTTACCAGATAGGAGATTCCATTTGAATTTTGGTTGTGTTTTAAAATCAATATTTCCTTAAAAATAAAAATACCACCTTAATGTATAAATATTAAAGAAAACTGTAGTACTAGAACACAACTCTTGCTAACATTTTGGTTAATTTTCTTTAAGTATCTTTTTGTGTGCTTTTAGGGTTATTTTACATATCTGTAGTCATACATTTTCAATGCTTATTGTTTTGCTTGGCATTAAATGACTAGCATGTTTCCAATTGCTTTGTATTATTTAGAAACATTATTTTCTTACTGACTACACACTGCCAACAAAATCCACTATGGCTGAATGACTAATTCAAAGACTCAGGAATTATTATCTAGTCTGTAGATTACCCAGAACTCTTAATGTTTGAAATTCCCCTACTTGTTACAGTCTTCAATTGTAGTTTAATAAGACAGAAGATAAACCCAAATCTGTAAAATTTTCTTCTCAGATATAATCTAGCTGATTCAGCTCTTTTAGAAGGAAGGCAAAACTAATTTAGGAAACTACCTTTAAATTCTCAGACTCTCCATCATTGTAGGTGCCCTAGTTTCAAAATCTTAAAGTAAATACAAAGCACCTGAGGTTAGATGACAGAAGAGTAAAGTGCTTGGGGACAGAGTGAGGTAAAGAGCCTTTCTCACCCTGCTGAAGAGTGAAGAAGTGCTTGGAAGGAGAAACAGGAGACTACTGGTCTCAGTATTTCCCAGAGGATATCAAGGTGGCCACACCTGTCTTGAGTAATCGAAATAGTCTCTGCCTCAGTAGGCTAGGGAAAAACGAGGAGCAGAAAAGCCAAGGAAAGAAAAGAGCAGAAAAACCAAGGAAAGAAATTTCTAGATGTAAGAGGAAGTCAACAGGATCAAATAAATTGAAGATGTCAAAGAAGTAAGGAGAGAAATATCCATCAGATTTGTAAAAAACTGTCTTTTAAGGGCCTCCATGAGGAAAAAAAAATTAAATTGATGAGAATAAAAAGTTCACGTTATTAAGAAGATAGGGAGCAGGTAAAGAATGAATGGAGGTAGTGAATATAGATTACAAATTTGAGGCTCTGAAATGTAGGAGTTAGAGAAATAAGATAATAGCTACAGGAGTTGGAAGCATCCATAAATATTCTCCTAAGATAGATGAAGTCTGTACTAGTTTTCTATTGCTCCTGTAACAGTTATCACAAACTTAGTGACTTAAAATAATACTTGCAGTTCTATAGGTCAGAATTCTACCACGACCCTTATGGGGCTAATCAACATGGCAGCAGGGCTGCATTTCCTCTTATAGGCTCAGAGAAGGATCCATTTTCTTGCCTCTTCTAGCTTCCAGTGGCCACCTTGGCTTTTGGCCTCTTCCCACCATCTTCAAAGCTAGCAAAGGCTCTACTGGTTTGCCAGTAGATCCAAAAATTGGAAAAAAGCTGAAGACAAAAACAAGCATGAAGATGTCATATTTAATGCCCTTTTCAGTGCTTTTCTCCAAAAGGATTATGCAGTGACAGTGTGAGAAGCGTTTCAACTTCTAGCCCTTGAATGTGAAGTGTTGTTGGCATGTCTGGCAGTTGTCTCTCACTCCTCAATAAACAACATTGAAATACAAAAGAAGTTTGTGTGAAAACTGAAAAAAAAGCTAGCAAAGGCAAGTTGAGTCCTTCTCACAGGGCATTGCTCTGGCCTTACTTCTGTTGTCATCTCCTCGTTGACCTTCCTCTGCTTTTATTTCCTATCTTTAAAGATCCATGTGATCACATTGGGATCATCTGGGAAATTCAGGATACGTTTCCTGTCTCAGGGTCCTTAACTTAATCACATCCTTTTGCCATGTAAGGTAACACTCACAGGTACTAGGATTAGGATGTGGGCGTCTTTAGATCATTATTCGCTTACTACAATACCTACAGCTATGAGTAAACTGAGGCAGAAGAATTCAGTGGAAAGGAACAGACTGAATTGCTGCCAAAGATAAAAGACAAAGGTAAAAGCTGGCGCTTAGAATTTATGATCAGTGAAGGAGCCAATGTAAAGTGAAAAGGTGCAGAATGGGAGGCTTCAAGTAAAAGTCAATCTTAAAGTGTTTGGGGGCCCTGGAAAATGTTTTAAAGGTTTTATAAAACGATGGCAAGTAACATTCAGGATCCCAATGATGCTTAATAGGATAAATGTGTAGTGGGTCAAATCTTTATGGTTCTAGTTCTAAATATTCCTCCAACAATGCTCGGTGCAAGCAGAAAGAGGAAAACAAAACTCAGGAGAGATGGAGGGATGAGAAGCGATTTGCTGTGCTTCAGTGAGTGGCCTAAGAAGCTTAGGATTATACTGATCATCAGAGCACTAAAGTTTCACATGTTGTACTTTGTCGTATCTCACACATTAGGAGGTAAGAAAATTTAGGAATTTAATGAATCCAAGCTCTAATCTTATAATTCTACTTTGTATATATAATAGATATGTATTATCTGAAAAGTTTTAAAAATGTATTATCTGAATCCCTAAAATAACTCACTTGAGGATATAAGAGCATTAGCTTTGAATTCAGAAGTATCTGTATTAGAATTTTAGCAGTTATTAATTAGTTATGTAACTTAATGAAGTTTCTTTATGTGTAAAATAGCTATCATGTTTAAGTTGCTGAGTTGTTAAGATTAAAAGGAATATAATATTACTAATACTTGATATATATGACATATTTAATCAGCTATTTTTATAGCACTATAAATGCAAAAAGTCTCAAAATCTTTAATATTCTTTTGGTAATATACAACTAGTAAATGTTGTTAACTAGTTCTAAGAACTGCTTTTGTTTTTCACTTCTACATTCAATAAGTGATACATTTGAGAGATTTCCTTTGGGTTTCACAGTAAATTGGCAAAGTAATGATTTTACATTTGGTTCTTTTCTTAATGTCTAATGGAAGTAAAATAACTTCTAGATTATTTCAAATGCAGTAAAAACATAAATAGCAATAGTTTGCCAGCTGCAAAATTGATGCTGAAGGTACTTAAATGGCACACAGAATGTTGAATGCTGTAATCACAAGCCAATTCAGGGCTGCCACTTGGCTGAAAACATGAGTTAATGTTTTAAAATAAGTAGAACTGAAGTAGCATCTCTCCCTTGAAGTAGTCTGTTAGATTGCAGTGTGGGAACTTTGAATAAGCACATATGTTAAATGACATATCATTTCTGGAGCCCCTTGTTGTGTTCTCAATAACCCCAACCTGTGTGAATTTTAAGGATAATATACCTAGAAGGTGCTTGACCTGCCTCTAGAGGGCACTTTTACATTCTTGATAATTCTATTAGTAGTTTTCCCCATGAATAGGCTTGTGAGTGACACAAAGCCATATATCTTTATAGGCAAAAGTCACATATTTAAAGATATACTAGATCTTGGAATATCATTTAGAGGGAGTTTTCCCCCTAGGATAAAAATTTAGTGTTAACGGGAAAAACATTAAATTTCAACACTTGCCATTCTACCTCTTCCATAAGATTTCTGATATATCTCAGACAACTACAAACATACAAAACACAAAAACGTTTACTCTAAACATTTTCTTTGGTTATAAAACACCGGTCAGCGCTTTCTGCGTACACTCCCTAAGCAGCATTCCCGAGGGCCATGCTTGTCACCAAGCCTGCTGCATCAGGACTCATAGCTTCGCTTTCATTTAGTTAATGAAAATACTTAGATTATGCATATGAACTGCTCCTGTTAATTTTGTTATTGGTATCCAGGCTGTGAACTTCATCTCTGCCTCTTCTATGCATCATGCCAAATGAAACCAGTAGTGCCTCTTTCCCTGATCCTAAGATGCTGCAATCCAGCTTTATTGCACTTCACGGGTGTTGTGTTTTTTACACACTGAAGGCAAGACCCTCCACCAGCAAAAAGATTACAATTCACTTTTTTTGTGATACTCTCTTTATTGCATTGGTCTGGAACTGAACTAGCAATATCTCTGAGGTGTGCACGTATTGAAGCTGTATAGCAGTTTTTGTGCAAATTTGCTTGCTTAAACTGTCTTCTCATGTGTGAAAACATTTTCACTTGCCCATCTGCTTTTACTCTGGATCTTATCACTTCTCACTGCTTCAGGGACATGGCAAGACATCGAGAACTTTTTTCTATCATTTTTCTTTAGCTTCTCTTCTTTTACTAGCTCTTGATCTGCAGCATTCTCCAATCTTTCTCATCCTGAACAACAACAAAGCAAGCTCTTCCTAAATCTCCTTTTTCCCTTTCATTATGGTTTTATTGCTTTTCTTTCTAATGACGTCACGGTTCTTGGCATATAAGATACTTGCTGGCCCAAGTCCTTTACTTTCTATTAATTTTCAACTTGTGAGGAAGACAGACTTTAGAACAGAAAGCTTTCTTTAAAACACACATTCCCTCTGCCATATTGCATTTCGACATTTCCTTTGAGAATGAGGTATTTTGAAAATTTTGAAAAATTCTTCCTAGCTGATTTCATATGAGAATTACTATCTTAATGCAATTCCTCATGGTTAACACTCTCTATTTCCAATCTTCTCACTAAGATGGCTCCCAACTGGCAAACTCTAATGCTACTTTCCAGCCTTATCTTAGTTGAGCTCCCTGGAGCCTTTGAACTCATTGACTAAGCCTTCTTTGCAATCCTTTCTCTCCTAGGCTTCCTTTACACCACTTCCTTCCTTTCCATTTACCACTCCTACTCCTGTTCCTCCAGCCACTCTTCTCTCTCTCTCTATGCTCTCCTGGAAGGGTCTTGTGTATGTACAGATTTTTGAGTTCCCTGATTCACTGACAAGTCTCAAATTGCTCGATTACCATCACAACTGCCTATTTTTGCTGTGCATCAAGCCCAGATCTGCATTTTCCCTCTGTATACTCTTATGCTGTTTGTTGAAATACTAATTGAAAACTTGGTGAAAGAAGACACTACAAAGGCATGTTAAGGCAAATTCAGTAACTTTGGCTTTTCCCCTTTCTTCTCTAAACTCTCTCAATTTATCCCTCCTATTATCGCAGCTATGTGGTCCCAGGACTAAGATTCTAAGCTGAAGAGTTGTAGAGCTTGATGAAAAGGGTTGCAGAGGGAGGGAAAAAGCATATGCCATTCTTCCTTGTCTCCTTTTGCCTGGGGACCATATAGATCTATAGGTGACATACCATGTTTGTGATTTACTAGGATTAAAATTTGCAAATGATTATATAAAATGACAGGCAAATTGTGTAAACCTAAATGTAAACAAAGCATTGAAATCTAGCATCCAGTTTTAGAATTATGACAAAGGCACAACAAAGTGTATGTTTAAAACTGAATTGAAAATGAATGTAGAATTCATTCTGGGAATATTCAGGGCAGGTGTGTTATGTCCAGAATAACTGTAAATGCAGCTCATCAAATTGAAATAAGGACAATATCAAACGTGTTTGATTGCTGAAGGTTTGTTGCATGGAAAGTATAGTAGTCCCACTTTATCTGCAGGGGGATGCATACTAAGGCCCTCAGTAAATGCCTGAAACCGCAGATAGTACCAAACCCTATATACTATCTACTTTTTCTATATATACATACCTATAATAAAATTTAATTTATAAATTAGACACGGTAAGAGATTAACAACCATAACTAATAATAAATAAAGGGGAATAACTATAACAATATGCTGTAATAAAGTTATGTGAATGTCTTTGAGGTTATTATAAAGAAAAAGAAGGGTTACTTGAACACAAGCACTGCAATACCATGACAGTTGATCTGATAACTGAGATGGCTACCTAAGTGACTAATGGGTGGGTAGTTTATACAGCCTGGACACATTGGATAAAGTGATGATTCATATTCTGGGTGGGACATAGCTGGACAGTGTGAGATTTCATCGCACTACTCAGTATGGTGTACATTTAAAACTTATGAATTATTTAATGCTGGAATTCTTTATTTACTATTTTCAGAACACAGCTGACCATGGGTAACTGAAACCAGGGAAAGTAAAACTGGGATAAGGGTGGAACTACTGTACACAAAAAGATCAGAAGAGCCACTGTGGTCTTACGAGAAGGGAAGCAAGGAATACTAACTGAGGGCATGATAATTTCACTAGAAGAGAAGAGATAGAAGAATCGACTTTATGACATACGTCAGCTATATAAAATTTCAGAAACAGAAAAAGACATTCATCATGAGCTTCTAGATTGCAGATAAATTTTTTTTTGAATAGATTTAGTTACCTAGATCAGGAATAAGCATTTAATCACAGTAAAGGATTACATAGGCTATTTGAAATAGTACAACTTCCCACCACAAATTGCATTGCAATTGGTCACCCAAGAACTCTTGGAATGATAGCTTACATTTAAGTCAATCACATACAAAAAAATAGTTGAATTGTTAAAATCAAATGTAGTCTGAATGACTGTAAGTTTTAATCTTACTGCCTGGTAATTTTTAGCGCTCTGAGTGTAAAATAAAATAATTTTTAGGATTTAGCAAACAAAATTCCTTTCCAAGGTTGATGGAAGGTTACAAAAATCCTAAAAGGGCTTTGAAAATCACTGGCTCAAATAGAAAATTCATGAAAGCTGAGACCAAACCAAATTAAATAGGCCCAACTCAACTCAGTGTTATAAAAGGTTTGCTAACATGCTTCTCAAGTGAAATACAGAAGCAGCAACTTTGTTTGTATATACAATCATTCAGGTGCCCCTGGAAATCAGCTACTATGAAGTGCAAAGGTAAACCTCCCAATTCATACATATATTATTTGAAAATTATGGATAGGATGGCCAAGGAGGGCAGAATAATAGTAATAAAAAAAAACAGAGTTATAGAAAATGAGTGAGGCTTTTCAATTATTTTAACAAAGGGTATGTATGAATTCATATGTATCCCTAAATATTGATAGTCACAGCAAGTCTTATTAATTTTACTTATTGGGAAATATATATACACCTATAGAATAAATGTACTTATTTAAAATAATTGAATTTCTTTATCTTTTTTAAATTGAAGCTGTTTTTGCTATATATATGTATATATATATATACACATATATATGTGTATATATGTGTATATATATACATATACAGATATATATGTATATATATACATATATGTGTATATATGTATATATATATATATATACACAGATATATATAAGAACTTGCATAGATAATGAAGAATGCTGGTGAATGGGTAAGAATACAGAAAAAACAATAAAGGAAATATTATGAAAAGGAACTAATTACATAATTACCAAATCAGAAAAAAATCAGTGCAGGAAAGGTTTTGAGAAATGTCAGCTAGTCTATCTTCTCTGTCTTTAGGCAAACTTAGAAAAAAAACATTCCATATTCCTTTTAAAGACTAGCAGATAAAAAGATTTTCCAAGCTTACATTCATAACTTAACAGACCCCTCTGTCAGCCGATCTTTCCAGATATCTAACTTAAATCCCATAAGCTTTAATTTAAGTCTGTTTGTCCAGTTAGAACACAGAGAAAATAACTTTTTATAATGATCTATAACAACAAAGTTTACTACAATTCTAAGAAAGAATAATAAGGAATAGTCACAAAATGGAACTATCACTCCTTTATCTTAACCCATATACAATTTTTTCTTCAATCTTTAACTCTTTTTGTGAAAGTACCATTAAATTATAAAACTTCATCATATTTTTAAGAAGACGTGATATTAAAGACTGTAATAAAGATTTTTGAGCTGTAGCATTATTGTAAAGAGAACACATTTCAGCGTAGTGTGTAAATCAAATTGATCTTGAATGAATTATAAATTAAGCCATTTGAAAATCATTGTGCTGAACTGTTAGTTTTGAAGTTTTCCTTTCTCCCTCCCTCTGTTCCTCTCTTTCTGAGACACTATTGTTCAGCTTCAGTTTCTAATTGTTTTCCCGAAACATTGTCTTTAAGAGAAAAAAAACAACAAAAAAAGCCCCAAATTGACTAGCGTATTTATCATGCTATTTATGATTGCATGAGGACATAATTTGAATTCTGATGGCAGCACTTGAATTTTATGGAGAAGGAGTTTAGATTCAATCCTATAAACGTTGCAATACTTTGCAGAAATTTAGCATTTATTTTCATTCTATTTATTTATTTATTTATTTACACATTTACTCATGTGAAGTTTCAGCTTAATATCATCTTTGGTATTTGGAAACTTTAGGTCATTGCAAATCACAGATTTTGAAATAGAAACTAAGAGTTATAAATCTCCTTATTTTTTGAGACTAGATTTTGTGTGTGTGTGTTTTGATTTAAAAGATTCTGCTACCATTGCCTGGAATAAGTTAGAATTTGGGCTGTTTTCCCATAAAATTATGTTTTAGAAAAGTCAAGACACATAATTCACTATGAGGATTAAATTATTTATTTATATATTTGATTATTTTCACTTCCTTTTTTAGGATTATTTTATCTCTTTTATTATTTTTATTTATATTAAATTTATTGGGGTGATATTGATCAGTAAAATTATATAGGTTTCAAGTGTACATTTCTATAATGCATCATCTATATATTGCATTTTGTGTTCACCATCCAGTCAGTTCTCCTTCCATCACCATATATTTGACCCCATTTACCCTCTTTGATCACCCTCCTTCTCTCTCCCCTTTCCCTCTGGTTACTGCTAATCTGTGTGTATGAGTTTTTTGTTTGTTTGTTTTCTTTGTTTATTGTTTTCAGTTTTATAGCCCACGTATGAGGGAAATTATATGGTTCTCGACTTTTTTGATCTGACTTATTTCACCAAGCATGATAATCTCAAGATGCATTCAGGTTGTCACAAATGGCAGTATTTCATCTTTTCTTACGGTTGAGTAATATTCCATTGTATATATGTACCACATCTTCTTTAACCAATCTTCTGTGGATGGACACTTCAGTTGTTTCCATGTCTTGGCCACCATGAATGATGCTACAATGAACATGCGGTACATATATCTTATCTCTTGTTTTAAAGAGAAAAAGTTGTAACTTAAACATTATATCAGTTTGAGAAAATACATTTTTGACTATGTCTTGTAATCTTTACACTTAGAAAAATAATATTCTGTTTTATTCTCAGGATTGTATTCTGGTAGTTTGCAATTTAAAACAGAGTTATAAATAAATAAAAAGAAAAAAGAAACAGAAATATAACTGGGTTTCTTTTTTGAAGAAATGTGAGACAAAGGCAATTTTTACACATGTTTTCATGTATTTAAAATTATACTGGATTAGTAGTGATAAGCAACTGCCATTGAATTATCGATAAGGACGAGCAAATGTTCATCTACTACTCTGAAATTATATAAGGCAATATTTTTATGGATATAGAAATGTGAAACACTGCCATTTGACTCCGTGGAAATTTATGATACTCTAGAAACTTTCTTTTTTAAAGAAGCATTTTTCTTACAGAAAAAAATCATGCTCGTTATGGAATCATCACTAAACCATTTGTGGAGTTATCCATTGCTTATAATCCTTAGCCCTGACTGTTGAGACTGACTCAAAAATGCCAGATGCTTTCTTCCCTTTCATTTTTCCTTACACAGTTTGAGTTCTTTCCAACATACACAATTTACTTGAAGTCCATTGGGTCCACATACAATTGTGGACATAGTTTAAATACTTTTCCAAAGAAGCCACTCTACTTTCACGTAAATCAAGGGTGTAGCTAGGTACTGTTGGGGCAGAAAATGAATTTATCTAGTTTCACAGCCCCAAAGTGCTATCCAGTCATAACATCATTGAGTCTTATGCCAATATCCAGTTTTGCTCTATTTCCATGCACCTGGGAAAATAGTAATCACATTTGATTTGATCTGGCTAATGATATATAAGTGAAAAATATTATGTAACACTTTTGGGGTCAACACATTTAAGAAATGACAGGTGGAACTCCAAGTTTCTTCCCTCCTGTGTTGACTTAGCTGTGGAACCAGATGGTTTTAAAACTTTTAAGGAACATTAATATAAGGATGTACAGATGTTTTGTGGCTAAATGCCTGGCACCATTTTTATTCTAGTCTTCATCCAACTTACTAATAACCAATATTGTTCTTTTTTTTTTTTTCCTGGTAGGGTAAGAGCATCCATTTGAGGTTTGCATTTCCTCTAAATATTGATTTTAGAATTTTTATTTTCCACATTTATGGTTTAGGTTTTTACCTCTGTGCTGTCAGTGATAGTAAGTATTTCAGCGGGTATATTCACCATAAACCTCAGGGAGACTGCTATTGAGCTCTCTAGCTTGCATGAGAGGAAATATTTGATTCCGTTTCCTGACAAACTAGATGAGATTTCTCTTATGATGAGCATTCACACTGCCAATGAGCATGCCATATGTTTAGACACATGGTTTTATTTTTATGATCTTTAAAACTTAATTTATTTTATGCAGCCCATGGCTGAGATAATCATTTATAGGTTTCTGAGTACCAAGATTGGTGTCAGGTTTGAAAGTGCTCTGCTTTGGGCAGGAATGAAAGTATTGCTTCACTGCAAGGCATGCATTCAGAGAAACACATATCTTCTTATTAATAGGAAACTTCTCAGCAAGTTCATTTTTTATTAGTACTTGGTGGTGGTGTACAATATTACATAGGATAGATGTAAGGGAAATGTTACCCATGTATTGACTTAGAGAGACAGCATTATAGATTATATAGTGTTAACTATTCTATGCATTATTGCTCCATGCCACTTTTAAAATGCATGTTTCAGATTGAGTTAAAAAAGAAAAGATTATTTTTCCCTTGTTTTGAGTCTGATAATTTTTCTGTCAGAGTATTATTGGAACAAATTGAATGAACTAGAGAAGCTAGGGAAAAATGATGAAAATGAATTGGTATTCAATCTCGGTTCATGACTGCTTTTTGGCAAAGGATCATGTAAAACTCCATGTGGGTGTCTTGAGGATAAAATTTCTTTTCTCTTGACTGTCAGATAAACTAAAGTAATTCTAAATTCCAAAATGTCAGAAAAAGTATCAGCCCCAGAATACTAGCTCATGGTTCCAAAACAATAGATAGAGACTGTTACTATCCAATGTTCTGGAGATGAAACAATGAACAAGACACCGTCTCCCCTTCAACACTTCATTGGCTACTTGGTTTTACAAGGACCATCAGAACCAAATATTTTAGTGAGGTTAGTGAAACATCATGGAAAAAATAAGATTTTAAAATACGAGACCCTATAATAGTTAATGCTTATTGTATATATCAAAAATTTTTAGCTAGTACACAATCGTATTGAATAATGTGATTAAAGGTTTTAAATCTGGTATTAAGGAACATATAAGGGTTAAGAATGTGGAATCCTATATTTCTAATTATATCTTGGAGACTCATTCTTTCTAGTTCTACAAAAGCAGATAAAGGGGTCCTAAATTTTGTAAATTCTGTGTAATTTTCCAATGGATTCCGTTAATGGTCCTCCTCATTCTGATCATAAAATATTTGTCTTAACGCATCCAGGAAAGATTTCCTCCCTCCTTTCTCCCCCTGTCTGAGGCTGCTAAAGAAACTTATAGATTATCATTAATTATTTTATACTTATTAACTTAACAGACATGGCCTGATTGACCATATAAGAGTATGGTTATTTCATTTCAAAAAGGCAACCCCTATTCCAAGTAAAGTATAGAGCAATTGGTTGGCTATTCCAAACAAACTGTACTGCTTGCTTCGCACTAGTCTGATCTTGAATATTCAGGATATTTACCCAAGGATCAGGCAGACTTCAGAGACAGCTTTTACTCTTGTTACACTCTTTATCACCTCAAGGAAACACCCCTCTGGAAAATATATACATATTGTTTTTGAAGCTTCTACCTGTGTGACCATCAGTTAGTAATAAGTGGGCTGCAATTATGGTTACAGAACCATTCGTGGTTCATGGAAAGCAGCACCTCAGTGGTAATGCAATAATTACAACTGGTAGGAACAGTTTTCTGGTGTAGAGTTAAGTTTTCAAAAGGGTAGAAAGGTATGTTTCTTTTCTTTCTAAAAAATGTGTTTTTTTATTATTTAACACCATGTTTTGAATGTGTCTATTATAACTTTGTCAGCTTGAATTTGATTTGTTCAGAAACAATTTACTCTACTCCCCAATGTTTTTCCAAGAAAAACACAGTGCTGATCCTAAAACAGAGCCAATTACCTTTGACAGACATTTATAAAAGATAAAGCCATAAACTAATTTACCTCATTTGGTTACTTTGATTTTCTTTCATAAGCAGTCTATCTAGAAGTTATGTTGCTCAAAAGTAGGCATTCTATGGATACACTATTGAGTTTATTTTGCCAGAGGCAGTTCTTTGTTTATGGAGTAAAATGTTGGACACTTGATCTCTAATTTGCCTATGTTCTGGGCTGTACTTAGTATACCTATCTGCAGAAAATACTTGGCAATATCAATACAGAGCAAAGACAGGGTGGCCTTATATTTAGGTAACTGTCTCTACTATAAAACTTGGCTTCTACAATATGATTTTACCTTATTTATTTTTTTTGTTTTTTGTTTTTTTTTTTAAATAAAGAAGTGTTCGTGCTCAAATGGCAACATGGACTAGTTGCACTGAAGACTTCTTTTGCTAGAATACAATCTCAAGCTCTCTCACTCATTTTCCAAAACATTATTTGATGGAAAGATATTCAAGGAGAATTGCTCAAATTTTAAGTAGTCCATCTACCTTTACGAATGATGTTGATCATATTCTTAGAAGAAGCTAAAACAGAAAAAGCAGATCATCTAGTTCATTAGCACCTCTTGGAGGAGGTCTTGGACAGGATATTACCACTGATTTAACGAGCTGGAGCAGGGCAATCTGAGATTCTTCAACCCCTTCTCTGTCCTTAGAATGTATATTCTACTGACCATTCGCCTTTAGGAGCTGTTTGAAGGACATAACCATGAGATAGTACAGAGTTACTGAGACCATCTGAACTGAATATAAGACTGAACCCAGTTAAGGGCTTCAATATAAAGTTTTAAGATTCTGCCAGGCATTTCCTGAGATCTCTTCTAGCAGAGGCACAAGACAAGCTTTGTATTGCTTATTAAATCTGCCACCAACCAATCTGGAGTGGACTGTCTTTTTCTTTGGTCTCTCCTTGCCCTATGTTTACAGAAGGTCAGTTTAAAATTTTACCTGTGAAGCTCCCGAGTTTACAAACTCCCAAGACCCATTTTCCAAATTGCTTGTCCTGAATTACCATTCCGAATTGGGCTCTGGTATGATGACATTAGTCTATACTGAGAATTGAAATTGCCGTTATGCTTATTACATGGTTGTTGTGAGGAGTGCTGTTTATTTTATCATACAATGGCCTTTTTATCAGGAGTCCTAGAAGAAATTGCCGTATGATCTCACCACCAAAATGAAATGTTCTTCTGAGCAATTGGTTTATTTCATCTATTATAAATTGTGAATTATATACCTGATAATTACATCTTCCCAAACAAGATTGAATTTTTTCGTTACAAATTTTTTGTTGTTGTTGTTACTTACTATGATCAAAGTGCAATGATGAGTCATGGAGTTTTCTAGTGAGAATAACCTTAATGATAGCTAGTATTTATTAATCACTTCCTGTGTTACAGCAAAATTCTAAGCAGGTTAATGTATTAATGATTTATTATTATTATCATTTCCATCGCAGATAAGGAAACTAAGATGTTGAGACTTGAAGAGATTTAAGAAACTTGCCAAAGACACAAAGCTAATAAGAGCTATCACATTCAAGGACAGACAGTTTACTATGGTCACTACATAATGTTACCCTTCAATTCAAATGGAGATGATATTTGTTTGACATCTTAAATTAGCTTATCCTATCTTATTTTACTTAGAAAATTCAGAAGTATGCACTTAAGCATTAATCATTAAGTATCATTTTTACAGTTTAGAGCACATAGGCACTTGGTGAATGTTATTCACTTACCTGGAGAATGTCAAGACACGATGTAGAAGGTGTACGGACCTTGCATCCAAGAAGTTATAAAGTCATTGTTGTGTTATTATAGCTTTGCACATCTAAAGTATAATATAACCACAGGTCAAACTGAGGCAGAGATAGGTTAGACTCAATTGATTGACTTAGGAAATAAATAGAAAACAACAGCTATCAAAACAAGTCTTCAAAAGAGTGTCCCTTGATTGGTGTATATTACTTGTGGAAGGGTTTCTTCTGCATTTGAGAAAGAGAAAATGAATAGTATTCTATTCATAATAAGAGCTCAAAGTGTTTTGATTAAGGAAAAGAGGACAAGAAGTGCAGGAATTAGTTTTCTTGTGAAACATGTATACTTGCTGCAGTGAAGCGTATTCCTGTATCATGACCCTTTGTTCTTTTGGACAGTTTAGTCTTGAATGTACTCATTCCATTTCCCAGAAAAGTTTGCACTATGGACGAAGGGACTTTGATTGTTTGGCAATTCCCCACATTGTACAGCTCTACTACCCTTCATAAACACAATGAATTTGTTTGTTCAGGAACAACTACTAAAAAAATTGTTGTTTTATTTTCCCCATTCTAAGAGTTTAAAAATGTTGAGTTTGAGACTTTAAATATCTGCAGAACTTTGAAATATAAACTTCCACAAATTTTAAGTTTGAACTCATATGGAAACCAAAAGCTGACTAGTAGCAGTAGGCTAGCAGCTGATTAGTGCTCATCCAAAATGCCTTAGATGTTGAGTACTCCCACATCAGTGCTTTTTAGGGTAAGCATTTGACTAATTTAAATATGCTCAAAGATGAGAGCTGGCTGAGATCTTATAGAATCCAGATTTTTATTCAGTGTGTGTCTGAAAAGTCTTTCCCAGGCAATATGAAACAATCAGAGTGGGAAGGAATTTTGCTCCCTAGAATCATTTTCTAGAAGGTAATTGCAGGAGGACAAATTAAAACTCATTATTATTCCTGGAGTTCAATCCTATGAATCTCTGAATTTAGAAAATCGATGATAGGTTTTCTTTTTAATTTTTTGTGCCTTGTTTTAGTTAATTTTATTATTGACATACAATGTTATATTAGTTTTGGGTGTATGACATAATGATTCGACATTTGTAAACACTGCAAAATGATCAACACAATAAGTCTAGTTACCATCTGTTACCATACAGAATTAATACAGTATTATTGTCTATAATCCCCATGTTGTATATTACATCCCTCTGACTTATTTATTTTATAACTAGAAGTTTGTACCTTTTGATCCTCTTTGCCCGTTTAATACACTCCCCAGCCTCCCTTCCCTCTGCTAACCAGCAATCTGTTCTATCTCTATGAGTCTGGTTTTGTTTTTTTACGAGTCTGGTTTTGTTTTATATTTGTCCTTCTTTTTTTTTTTTTTTTTTAGTCCACATATAAGTGGAATCATATGATATTTGCCTTTTACTGTTTCACTTATTTCACTTAACATAATACCCTCAAGATCCATCCATGTTGTCACAAATGGCAAGATTTCCTTCATTTTTTATGTCTGAATAGTATTCTATTCTTGTTCATCCATTCGTCCATTGCTGGACACTTTGGTTGTTTCCATATCTTGGCTATTTTAAATAATGCTGCAATAAATATAGCAGCATATGTATATTTTTGAACTATTGTTTCATTTCTTTGGATAAATACTCAGAAGCAGAATTGGTGGATCATATGGTAGTTCTATTTTTAATTTTTCTGAGGAAACTCCATAGTGGTTGCACCAATTTACATTCCCACCAATAGTACATAACTGTTCCCTTTTCTTCACATCCTCGCTAACATTGCTATTTCTTGTCTTTTCGATAATAGTCATTCTGACAGGTGTGAGGTGATATTTCATTGTGGTTTTGATTTGCATTTGATAATTAGTGAGGTTGAGCATCTTTTCATGTGCCTGTTGGCCATCTGTATTTTTTATTTGGAAAAATGTCTCTTGAGATCCTCTGCCCAGTTTTAAATCAGATTGTTTTTCTTCTGTTATTGAGTTGTATGAGTTCTTTATATTTATTGAATAATAACCCCTTATCTGATATATGATTTGCAAATGTCTTCTCCTATTTACTAGGTTTCCTTTTCACTTCCTTAATGGTTTCCTTCACTGTGCAGAAGCTTTTTAGTTTGATATAGTTCCATTCATTTATTTTTGCTTTTGTTTCCCTTGCTTTTGGAGTCAGGTCCAAAAAATAATCGCCCAAATCTATGTCAAGGAGCTTACCTTCTATGTTTTCTTCTAGAAGTTTTATGGTTTCGGTTCTTACATCAAAACTTTCATTCATTTTGAGTTAACTTTTGTGTGTGGTTTAGGATAATGGTACAGTTTCATTCTTTTGCATGTTCAGTTTTCCCAATATTTCCCAAATCGATATTGAAGAGATTGTCCTCTCCAATTTTAGGATTGTTTGTTCTATTAGTGTGAAAAATGGCATTGAAATTTTGATAGGGATTGGATTGAATCTGCAGATTGTTTTCAGTAATTTTGGACATTTTAATAATATTCATTCTTCCAATCTATGAACATGGATTATCTTTCCATTATTTGCGTCTTCTTTAATTCCTTTCATCAGTGCCTTAGTTTTTATAGACTTTTATTTTGATGCACTTATCAAGTAAAAGGGAAAAAAATATTATCTTCCTGAGAACAGATTATTATATCATTAATTTTATTTAACCAATATTGGTAAGACATGGATATTCATAGTGGAATTATAAATTTTGAATTGTTGGTAGAAGAGTGTTATGATTTAAAAGTTTCCGATCTTATGTTTCCTATTTGGATGATTGACATCTGGATCCCACCACCATGTAGCTAGACAATGATAATAAACATTTTTTCCTGATTAGGATTCGCTCTCCTGGATCCTCTTAGTAATTCCATCAGAGGGTAAATATAAGAACCAACATATACATACTTATCCTTCTTCCTAAGGTTTAATATACCACTGAAATTTAAGACAGATCCAGTTAAACACTATAGAAATCAGTGGCTATTAAAATAATAGTGATTCTAGGCTACTTGCGTGTGACAAAGATTTGGGAGAGGGCCTATATTTAGTGTGGAACAAAGAACAGAAAAAAAACAATGAGTAGATGAAGGAAAAAGAGTAGGAACTAGAGGATAATCATCATTAGTAGAAGATACACTTTAAGAAAATATTTTTTTTTTTGTGAAGAGAGAGGTAGGAGTGGTGATAGAGAACAGTGGAAAGATTCATTCTTCAAAGAATTACTTTATTCTAAAATCGTCATCTAGAAGTACCCTAGAAAAAACATTACAATGATATTTAAAGTCATTATCTTTGTTTTCCTATCTAGATGCTAGACTTAATATTCAGGGGTTCCCAGATTATTGGAAAAGGGGGTGTCTAGTGAAGAGCAGGAACCACCCTGATAACTTTGGGGCCTTATTTTTGTTGTTTTAAGAAAGTTATTTTTAGTACTTCTTAAATAGTCAATGCAAAAGGGTTTCAAAATTGAAAGTATATTAACTTTTTTCTAGCTTTCACCTAAGACTGATGTATCCCTCATGTACATAGTTATAGAGTTAATGAATTACATATTTGCAAGATACCACATTAATAAGAAAGAGTGATTGGAAAAGGTGTCACCTGTATTTCATTAATTTGCTGCAGGTTCACTCTTCCTGCAGCTGGCACATATTTTTAATCTTTTGATTTGGCAGTGTAAAAATATCTGTGATGGGGAAACCAGCAGCAATTCTTTCTTTTCATAAAGGAAAGGATGCTGAAAATATGAATAATTACAGCCCCATTTTAATTTTACTCACAGCAGTTACATTATTTAAATGTTGCTTCTGTAGTAAAAATAAAATTTTTTTAAATTTACAAATATTTTATTATCATTAGAGCAATTTTGTTTCCATTATTTTAGCTTTACATTTCTGTGTTATTAAAAATGAGAAATAACCCTCGCAAAGTGTTTACAAATTAGAGTTCTGGGGTCAAATTATATTTATTGATTTTCTTAGGTTCTTTGACTAGGGGGACTACATTGTGTATCAATAACTAAGATACATTCATATATATATATATATATATATATATATATATATATATATATATATACATATATATGTAAATATAAATTTTAGTCAAGTAAGAAGCATTGTATTTCAGGCGAAAAATAAAATCTGTTGAATGCAATACAGAGTTTCTGCATCAGGAGATTTAATACTACCCAGTCTTATGTTAGAATTTAAGGTGTGACAATTTTATTGATTATATCATGAGTTTGATGTCTTGGGGCTGCTGATACTGGAAAGAAACAATTAAGAAACTTTTCCATTTTTATCCTACTATCTTTTGTGAACTCAGCTAGATTTTTAAAAATTTAATTTTGGAAAATCTGACTTTAATTACTTTAACTTGAGAGTATTTACACAGAGGGCATGAAAGTAAAACTTTTATAGATTTTGGTTAGGTTTGTGAGTTTTCAGTTTTTATTCTGTTGGTCATGATAAGATATGTTGTCTGTCTGAATAATTTAAAGGAGGCAGCCTTCTTAGAATGCTTTCTGTCTACACAGAACATCAGGATGAGATTATGAGGTAATTAGAAATTTTACTTTATGTGCACATTGCATAGTTTAGCTATTTTGTAAACCTAAGCACAAAAGGATCAACTATACAAAGAGATTTTCAGTTTCTCATTATTTGGCATTTTATATTATTATTTCTTATTTGACAGGATATTTGACTAACAAAATAGTTGTAGTATAATTATACCATTATCAACATTCTGTGTTATTATTTCTAGGGCTGAATCTTAGAATGGTTAAATATTTTATTGCTTAGTCATTAAAAAGTTGGGTCTGTGGTTAGCTCTTTGGAACGAGGAATACTTTTGTTTCATCTAATAAGGAAAAACAGATAGGAAAAAATACTTAAACTTGTCCATTTCAGAATCAAGACTTCTGGAATGGCAAAGTAAGGAGCTGCAAAAATCTAATCTATGAAAGCAATGAGGACACTGGAAAAAAATTGTAAAAATAAAAATTTTGCGAACTTGGAAAACAACAAAATGCTATAGAGTGTATCAATTCTATCTTAATAAACTGGTTGTAAAAAAAAAAGTGCCTATTTCATCAAACTAAGCTTCCCTATTTCTGTCTCTGTGGATGTACATTTAGATTTCTCCATTTACAGATGACATTGTATATGACATAAATTTTGCAGAAAAATGAAAAAGCAGAAGTAGCCTGAAAAGTAGACAGCTAGATGGTGAGGAATCACGTACATGGGCATGGTGTCTGAGTTGTCAGTGCTTGGGAAATCTTAATATTTAACGAGAGTTCAAAGAGATCTTGTGGAGCCACACTGCAAAAGTTCAGCCTTGTGCCAGGCCAGATACCCAGTAGAAGACAGAACAAATGCCTTGGAACAAGGTAGCAGAGTTTTACAAAGGGAATAAGAGGCATTTGAGTTCTAATTCACATCATATCTCCAGTACGTGTTTGTAGAATGTTTTATTTTCTCTCGCACTGTAGCCTTTTTTCTCTCTCACATTGTAGTGTTATGTTTTCTTTGCACTATTCCAGCTTCTTACACAATGGAGGGATTCTTGGGAAGGTGGGTTTCTCCTCTGTTAACAGTTTGCCTGAATCATAGGGCACGGAGTCCCTGTGAGGATGTGGAGAGCTTTTGAAGTTCCAAAGCTCTTCCGGCACTAGATTCACAGCCCGTGAGTTTCAGCAGTTCTGTTTACTCCTTTAGGTGAATTCAGTAGTGAGACCCTTCGTCTTGCCTGTCTGCTGTGCAGGGAGTCCTTTGCGGAGTTATAGTTTTTCAATCTGTTGTACATTCCAGGGGATATTTTCAGAGGCTCACCTCATGCTGCCATTTTGATGATGTCTCTTACCCACATCACATCTCAACCACTTACAAGATGTGTGATTTAAATTATCCACTCTAAGCCTTCATTCTTCATTTGTAAAACAGAAACACCAATAAACACCTCAAAGCTCCATGTGTATACTAAATGCAATAATTGTGAATAAAATACCTAACACAAGTCCAGGAACTTGATATTCATTGCCTACTTCCCCACATCTAAGCCAAAAAGGAAAGAAAATGGGTCACTCAGCCAATTTCTTATTCTCATTCTACTGAGTTGCCACGAGTTAGAGACAGACTTGTATAATGAGTGTGACTTTCAACCTTTACACTCATAAACATGGGAAACAGCCTTATTTGGTTTAATTATATTTGATTCTGGATCTATATTCAAACTCAGTTATTATTTAGGTTTCCTTTCTTTCTCAACTTTGCAGCTGATTAGAGAAGACTCGTATGGCCTATGTGACCTACTTTATGCATTATTATGCTCAGTTTAAGGTCACAATATCCCTTAAAATCAAACGGCTTTCTGCTTCTCTGCCATTCACAGACCCAGAGCAGCTAAATCTGGCTTTTAGTTTCCAAACTCCCTTGGCTCACCATGTACTCAGTGCTTTCTGATATTTGCCCACTTTCTGAGGGAGGCGTCCCAGTTGTGGTGGGAGAGTCGTCCCTCCATCTCCATTGTAGGCAGCCTCGTTCTATATTGCCAGTCATGTAAGAAAGAGACAAAGAAAATGTGTCTGTTATGTTAACAAACTAGTACCTTACATATAATGTAGAAGGACAACGGAGATGATTTAGATTCTCTCTAAATCCTATTAAACAGTGTGATTATGAGATAATTGGCAAACTAAAGAATATATTTTTCTATTGACTAATTTAAAAAAGTGTTCTTTGCTAAGAAATTCTATTTGTCCCTGGGTTCTATCTATACTGGTAGATTTTACTCAGTTGTCGAGTAAGGAGGTGATGCCAATCTGAAATCTGAACTGATGTTAATAGAGTGGTTAGGTTGTGTATCATGGCACTGTTTAGACTCACGGATTGTTGTCCCAGATTACCACAAAGAATGCCCTGATTGATAACTTATAGATCACACCTGCAATTTAATCTCTATCACTGCAATAATATTCAGATAGATAATATATGAGATATTATATCTATCATTACATATCTTAATTCATGTGTGATGGTTAATTTTATGTGTCAAGTTGGAGGGTGTTTCTGGATAAGATAAACATACAAATTGGTGAACTTGAGTAAGAAGATTGCCCTCCATAATGTAGGTAGGCCTCATCTAATCAGCTGAAGGCTCAAATATAACAAAAAGGTCATTATTCCAGAGAAAGAGGGATTCTCTATCAGGCTGCCTTCAGACTTCTTTGCATCATTTGCTTCCCTAGGTTTCCTTCAGACTGCCAGTGTAGAGAAAGAAATATTTTTCCTCTATTCCCGTAGGTTCTTTTGGCTTCTCTAATAATTAAATTGACATAGACAGATTAACAGGAGAAAAAATAATAATTTTGTATGTGTGGGAGCCTCACATAGACCTGGAGGCCCAAAGACAATCAGGCAACTGAAGCTTATATGTTATCCTGAGAAGAGAGTAAGGGTCTGGGGTTTTAAAGGGAAGGAAAACAATTCACAGGAAGATGGGAAGAGCAAATGTTAGGTAAATAAACTTTTGCCATGCCATGCAGAGACAATGGGATGCAGAGAGGAATATGAACAAACAGGTCTAGGCCACCACAACTAGCCTGTATTTTTTGGTTATCTCTGGTAATAGCTCTCTTCCTGGAGCAGTCCCTGTATCTAAATTCATTTAGACAGTGAAGGGGGAAGTAAAAATCTCTTCCCGAGACTTTTGGGCCTTGAATGTCTTCAGCTCAAAATAATCCAGTGGCACATTTTTGAAAGGCTCATTCTGAACCCATTCTCCAATCCACACTGCATATTTTGGACTCAGCAGTATCTATATTGATCTGAGTCAATTTTTTATAATAAATCTTCATACACACACACACACACACACACACACACACACACACACACAATTGGTACTGTTTCTCTAGAGAAACCTGACTAATAAATATAGCATCTATCAACTTTTAGATATGTAATGAAGAAAAAAATTCTGTATTTCAATTCTATAAAAGAAAATATCCTACTTTACTCATTTTTTAAATTCTTACTAGATTTAATGGGTGAAACTGGTTAGTAAAATTGTATAAGTTTCAAGTGTGCATTTCTATATAATATATCATCTATATATTGCACTGTGTTCACCACCCAGAGTCAGTTCTCCTTCCATCACCATATATTTGATCCCCTTTTCCCTCTTCTCCCACCCACCCCTTACCCCTTACCCTCTCGTACCACTAAACTGTTGTCTGTATGTATGAGTGTTTGTCTTGTTTATTTGTTGCTTTCAGTTTTATATCCCACATATGAGTGAAGTCATGTAGTTCTCAACTTTTTCTGTCTGACTTATTTCACTTAATATGGTAATCTCAAGATTCATCCATGTTATCGCAAATGGTAGTATTTCATCTTTTCTTATGGCCATGTAATATTCCATTGTATATATGTACCACATATTCTTTATCCAATCATCTATCGAAGGACACTTGTTTTTTGTTTTTTGTTTTTTTTCATGTCTTGGCCACCATGAATAATGCTGCAATGAACATGGGGTACATATATGTTTATGGATAAATGTTTTCAGATTTTTTTTGGTAGATACCGAGAAGAGGGATTGCTGGGTTGTATGATAACTCTATTCTTAATGTTTTGAGGAACCTCCATGCTATTTTCCACAGTGGCTATAACAATTTACTTTCCCATCAGCAGTGTATGAGAGTTCTCTTTTCTCCACGACCTCTCCATTACTTATTATTTGTCTTGTTGATAATAGCCATTCTAACAGGTGTGAGGTGGTATCTCACTGTGGTTTTGATTTGCTTTTCCCTAATAGCTAGTGAAGTTAAGTATTTTTTCATATTACTTTCTATTGGCCATTTATATGTCTTCTTGGGAGAAGTGTCTGTTCAGGTCCTCTGCACATTGGATTGTTTTTTTGTTGTTGTTGAGTTGTATGAGTTCTTTATATTTTTTAGATATTAGCCCCTTATCAGAGGTATTGTTTGCAAATATCCTCTCCCATTCAGTTGGTTGCCTATTTGTTTTGTTGATGGTTTCTTTTGCTGTGCAGAAGATTTTTAGTTTAACATAGTCCCATTCATTTATTTTTTGTTTGGACTTCCCTTGCCTTTAAGGTCAAATTCATAAAATCTTCTCTGAACCCAAGGTCCATAAGTTTAGTAACTATGCTTTCTTCTATGCAATTTATTGTTTTAGGTCTATGTTCAGGTCTTTGATTCATTTTGAGTTAACTTTGGTATGTGGTGACAAAAAACAGTGTAGTTTCATTCTTTTGCACATAGCTTTCCAATTTTCCCAGCATCATTTAATGAAAAGGCTTTTTTTCTTCATTGTATGTTTTTGGCTCCTTTGTTGAAAATTATCTGCCCATATATATGTGGGTTTATTTCTGGATTCTCAATTCTGTTCCAATGGTCTGTGTGTTTGTTTTTCTGCCAATGCCATGCTGTTTTGATTACTGTCACTCTGTGGTATAGATTGAAGTCAGTGAGTGTGATACCTCCAGTTTTGTTCTTTTCTCTAAAGATTGCTTTCACTATTTGGGGTCTTTTGTCATTCCATACAAATCTGATGATTTTTTATTCTGTTTCCTTAAAAAATGTCATTGGGATTTTGATGGGGATTGTAGTTAGTCTGCATATTGCTTGTGGTAATATGGCCACTTTAACTATCTTGACACTTTCAATGTACGAACATGAAGAATCTTTCCATTTCTTTGTTTCGTTTTCAATTTCTTTTAATAATGTCTTATAGTTTTCAGTGTATAGGTCCTTCACATTCTTTTTTTTTTCTTTTTTTTTTATTTAATTAGTTTCAGGTGCACAAGACAAAGCAAAACTTAGACATTTATCATTTATATCCCTCACACTGTGTGAACCCCCCTCCCCCCATCCACTATCCCTCTGCTTCACATTCTTTATTGAGTTTATTCCTAGGTACTTTATTCTTTTTGTTGCAATTGCAAAAGGATTTTTTTTTTCATTTCTTTTTCTGAAATTTCATTGTTAGTATATAGCAGTGGATTTTTGTACATTGATTTTGTATCTTACAACTTTACTGTATTTGTTTATTGTTTCTAGTAGTTTTTTCTTTAATGCTTTAGGGTTTTCTATATATAGAATCATGTCATCTGCAAAAAGGTAGCAATTTAAATTCTTCATTCCCAATTTGGATGCCTTTTATTTCTTTCTCTTGTCTGACTGCTCTGGCTAGGACTTCCAATACTATGTTGAATTATGGTGGTGAGAGAGGGCATCCCTGTCTTTTTCCTGATCTTAGAGGAAAAGCTTTCAGTTTTTCATAATTAAGTATGATATTAGCTGAGTATTTGTCACATATGGCCTTTATTATGTTGAAGTACTTTCCTTCTATATCTATTTTATTAAGTGTTTTAATCATAAATGGATGTTGTATCTTGTCAAAATGCTTTTTCTGCATCTATTAATATGGTCATATGATTTTTAACCTTCATTTTGTGTATGTGGTGTATCACATTGATCAATTTCCATATGTTAAACTATTGTTGTGCCCCTGGAAAGAACCCCACTTGATCGTGATGTATAATCTTTTTAATGCATTGCTGTATTTGATTTGCTAGAATTTTGTTTAAGATTTTTGTGACTGCATCAGAGATACTGGCCTGTGTTATCTTTACTAGGTTTTGGTATCAGGATAATGTTGCTCTCATAAAATGAGTAAGGAAGTATTGCCTCTTTTTCAATTTCTTAGAAGAGTTTGAGGAGGACAGATATTAAATCATCTTTGAATGCAGGGTAGAATTCACTAGCGAAACCATCTGGTCCTGGACTTTTGCTTTTGGGAAGGGTTTGGATGATTGTTTCAATGTCCTTACTGTTAATCGGTCTATTTAGATTTTCCAGTTCTTTGTGATTCAGTCTGCGAAAGTTAAATATTTCTAAGAACTTGTCCATTTCTTCTAGGTTGTTGAATTTGGTGGCGTATAGTTCTTCATAATATTCTTGCATGATCCTTTGTATTTCAATGCTATCCGTCGCAACTTCTCTTTCATTTCTGCTTTTGTTTATTTGTGTCATTTCTCTTTATTCCTTAGTGAATCTTGCCAGTGTGTTGTCAATTTTATTAATCTATTCAAAGAACCAGCTTTTTGTTGCATTAATTTTTTCCTATGGTCTTTTTGTTTTCTATTTCATTTAATCTGCTCTAATTTTTATTATTTCCTTCCTTCTGCTGACTTTTGGTTTCATTTGTTCTTTTTCTAGTTCTTTAAGATGTAATGCTAAATCATTCATTTGGGATTTTTCTTGCTTCTTGAGATAAGACTGCAAGGTTATAAATTTCCCTCCTAATACTGCTTTTGCAGTATCCCAATAGTTTTCAGAACAGCAATCCTGAATTCTCTGTCATTTAAGTCACCTATTTCCATGTCTTTAAGTTTATTTTCTTGAGATTTTTAATTTTCTTTCTGAGCTGCCTTGTTACCTTAGCAATTCCTGGTAATTAATGGATTATTTTTCTTCCTGGGCATTTATGGGAGTGAATTCTGCAACAGGTTGATATGAAGAGGTCTTTGTTGTTTTCTAGTAAGTAGTGCTAGAGCATTTTATTTTCTCTTGCCCTGTTTCAGCTTCTTGCGGTGGAAGATTTCCTGGGGAGGTGAATATCTCCTCTGTGACCAGGCCTCCTCGGTATCAGGACACCACCCCCATGGGAAGATGTGGTGGGCGATGGGATACTGAGTCCCTGAAGTCCCAGTGTGCCCCTATAGCCAGATGCGGAGCTGTGCACCTCAGCAGCCACCCTGGGTGACCCTGCTGGGATTAGCTGAGGAAGTTTGGGCGGGGTGGACTGGGAGAGGTGGCTGGTGTGTTTATGGCTTTGTTCTTCTCTCAGTAATAAGAACTGCTAGACTACAGCTGTCTCACCCCAATAGCTCTCCCTTGTCACTGGAATTAGCAGTATTTGTGATTCTGACACTCAGGAACTCTCTCTCCAGTTCTCAGGGCTATAGATATTCTGCTTTTTAATCTGATACTACTATCGTTTTTTGTTTTTCTTTCCTGAGGCTCACTGCTAACACTGGAAGGGTGTGTGGGAGGCAAGCTCTGGGAGAGTGGGGGAGATGCAGCCAGGCTTAATGGCTTTGTTTTCTGCCTAGCAGTGAGGGCTGCTAGACCACAGTTGTTGCACTTCTGTATTCGGTCTTTATCCTGAGATCTCTGCCACAATCACTGGGTTCAGCCATATATATGTTGATGCCTTAGGCAGGATTGTTGGGGCCACAGAGAGTGCCCCTGCATTCTCGATTCTCCCCTTTGGTAGGAGTGCAATGAGCTCCAGGCTGCATCCTGCAGCCCCCATCTCTGCTCTTCTCCCTTCCCTCCTCCCGTTTGCTCCAATTCACCCACCTTTGGATGTTTTGATGTGTGGATCTCTCAGACATATTTGTGTGTTGTATAGCGAATCCTTTGTTGAATTATAATTGTTCAACTTGTTGTAACTTCAAACGGAGAGATCAAGGGGCACCCGTCACATCACCATGTTTCTTACATCCTTACTTTAGTCATTTTTTATGTAATGCTTCTTGACTAGGAGGACATCAAGATGTACCAAATTGAAAGTAGAAAGATACATATAATATTTGATATGTGTACAAAAGTACAAGAGATGTGGGTAAAATAGACACACGAAAATCCAAGTGAGTGCCAAGGAAAAGTGCCTGATTTAATGCCCATTTTCTTCTCAGAATGTTAATACTGACATAACAGGCTTCCATCTGAATTAACCTGATGTTTTAGTGTGAAAGTTTTTGAGAGATTATTGTGTCAATTCCTAAATAATTCCATAACACATACAGAAATTTTAAACTACTAGCTATAATTTGAATGTCCGTTAATGAGCTAGAGAGATGAGGTAGCTTTACGCTTGTTCAATATGGCATCATTATCACCTTACCAAAGCAAGAAATGAGAACGGATGACCTCTAAAGCTTCTCACATTAGGATACGTTTATTACAATCAGGCAAGCTTTGTACTTAGAGTCCACAAGATATTAAAATTTAGAATGTTAAATAAGATCACATACAACAGCATTTCAATGCCATTAGCTTCCAATAAATCAAATTTGCAGAAATTAAAGTATCTAGTTATTATATTTCACTGAGAGGAAATATTAAAATTCATGAGTGTTCTAAAGGACATCATAACTAAAGCAAAGCAGATTACAGTTCTGCCAATAAAGGGCTAGAAACTTCCAATAGGTCTTCACCATGAAATTATCAGAACTCAACGGGAAAATAAGTATCTTCATTGAAAAAAAAGTGTAGGATTAACTTGAATGATGGTTTTAGAAGATAAAAACGTTAGAGCGATAATTTAAAAATAGCTGATATCCTTATAGCTCCTAGGAAAGATAAAATACCAGCAAAGAGGTTAAAGAGAACAAGGGGGCATTTTAAAATAGTTAAGAAGAATAAGACATAAAAAAGATGAAATAAACCCTTTTAGAAAAAAATGGTTATAGAAACTACAGAAATTGATAAATAATAATTACCTTTAGGAGAAGCAGTAATTTATAGCAGAGAGAATATTGAAATTTTATAAACTTGTTGAAAGTCTTTATAAATTGTAAAATTGAGATGTAATATGAATTCAGAAAAATTATACCTAAAGGAAAAATGTTTAAAAAGTGATATCGAGTATTATTTAAATGATCTCCACCCTGAATAAAAATATCTTATTGCTAATGATTTCCTTTTTTTAATACTGACAACAGAATATTAAAAATTTAAATAGGATTACTCATATTCAGGAACACTAGAAATCTCTTTATCAGAAGCTTTTGTCACTATTGATATCATAAACTATTGTGCTAATGTTCATCAGTCAATTGAGCTACCAAATTAATGTATCTTTTAACTTAAGCTTCCTTTTCCATACACTGTACACCCAGGAAGCATGGCTAGTGCTTGGATGCATGGGAGATAGTCATAAAGAAATCTTCTTGAGATGGTTCCATTTAGGAAAACATGATTCTTTTCTTTTGGAAAATTGGAACACTAGGTAATTAACACGTAAGTTTAAACTTTTTATCTTACATTATTTAATTAGCCCAATGTTTTATTAAAAGAGTGAGCATTCTTATAGTCTTGTGGGGCCTGCTTTCATTTATCCTGTGCCATTATCATTTGAGAGGAAGCTTTCTGTATACAGAAGTTTAGAATGGTGATTAATTAGCACAGAGCAGGTGGTTGATTTAAGTATTGCATTCCATGTGTTAGTTTACCGTGTTGCCCCCAAAATAAGACCGAGCTGGACCATCAGCTCTAATGCGTCTTTTGGAGCAAAAATTAATATAAGACCCGGTCTTATTTTAATATAATATAAGACCTGGTTTTACTATAATATAATATAATACCCGGTGTTATATGTTATAATATAAGACTGGGTCTTATATTAATTTTTTCTCCAAAAGACGCATTAAAGTTGATGGTCCAGCGTGGTCTTATTTTCGGGGAAACATGGTATGCAATTGTCTAGCCCAGTGGTTGCCACATAGTAGATAATAAACAAAATTTAATTCTTTCCCTATTCTACTTCACCCTTGCAAAATGACTTAGAAACTTGGCACTCAACTTACTTGGGTAGCGTCTAATTATAGAAGTTATTATTAAGGCTGTTACTTTTCTGTACATGACACTGTCCTTAAATTAGTATAATCTAAAACTGAGTTAGATATTTTCCTCATATTGTTTCCTTATATGTTGGCTTATATTGAAATTATGTCTTTAAAACTCTATGTCTAACTCTTGTGGATATATCAAGGCAAGCCTTGCCAAAACAGTGTTCAATAAATTCCTTTTAATAGAATATCTGCTCCCACTTCCCTTACCAGTAATTTATTTTCATAATCCTCTCGCCTCTTGCTCCTTTCTAGAAGTCTGTGTACTTCATGAAGCATCCCTGGGATCCCATTCAGGCTGCAGAGAACAGAATATCTCTGATTATCTAATGGTGTTGAGGAAGGATAGATAGCATAGGAAATTGACAACCCCCTCCAGGGTACAACATGAGGTGCCTCACTGGTTACACAAGTAACAAGTGACTGTATGTAGTACCTGCAGCTAGAGAAAAACAAGAACCAGTGTCATACAGCTAAGCTGATCCCTATGACCAGTACCTGACCTTTAGCCAATTATAATGTCATTATAATCTCATTTACATTGTGGTTACTATGACTCCCATCATGCATTTGATGTCATGAAATTTCCAGGGAAACCAAATAAGTAAGAAAAAGCAGGAAACAAGGGCTCCACCCGAAGGGAGGAGTTGAATGAACTATGTAAATGGGACGTTATCAACTCCCACAAGGAAGGGATACAAATGCACTTTCCTCTCAAGTGTGTACTTTCAGTTTCAATAGATCACTTTCACTTTCATGCATCTGTCTCACTTTTGAGTTCTTTCTTGCGTGGAGACAAGAATCCAGTCACCGCTGCTCCAGGTTGAGTCCTGTCCTGGACTTCCCTGTGAGCCCCTCGGTGACAGTGTTGAAAGTCAATCAATAAGCAGCACAGATTTAGTGAAAACAAATAAAGCCAAGCATTAAAGCTCTGGTATTTGTGGCTAAACTAGTGACATTCTGAAATAGAAGTGCTTCTTTTGTACTAGTTAACAGTAGACTTCAAGGCCAAATTGCATTTAATTGTGGATGTGTTAAATCACAGGATTTAATAAATAATTAAGGCAAGGATTATTTATCACTGATTTAAAGAGAATAATATGTTTAATTATGGGTAACATCTTGGAGATGTGGCTAAATGTCTCTGAGTACAGCCAAAGAGAGACATCAGGATTATTGGAGGTTAACAAAGCATAACTATAAAGAGAAAGGAAATGAGCCAAGAACATTCAGACGAAGACAAAAACAAATCCACTATAAACCATATTGAGGGGAAAAGATCAGATACTCTTTCATGACTCCAAAATAAAATGCAAACATTTATAAACTATAAAATTTGCTCCAGAAAAATTTTGAAGTAATGCGTTACGATTAATCTGAGTGTTCCATCAGGAATGCAAGATTTCTGTCAAGAGTGTAGGAATGTCTGCTCTTTATGAGTGAAATCACCATAAAAAGATTGGTTTATGGATGTCAGAGTTCTGATAGTCTTCCTGCCCCTGCCAGTCACTCCCTTAATTCTCCGGGTCTCTGGCTTTCTAAAGATGCAGTCACTGGAATTGATTTCTGTATTAAAAAATTAAGGCATCCAAATCTCAGTTACACCAGTATATTTAATAAGGTTATGATTTACTTAGCAATTATTCAGATTTTTGCTTTGGAAAACTCTGGTATATGTTAATTATGATTTAGATTTGGGTTCTTCCCGCTAGGTTGGATTCCTATCCTTAGGGGTGTTTCTAAGTCTGAGAATCCCTGGACAGTTGAAGTGAAGGGAAAAGATTCCTAAGGCATTTTGTGGAAGCATACCTGAGAAGGGATAGCAAAATTGGAAAACCAAGAAAGCTGAAAGCAAACTCCTGCCTTGAGTCCAAAGGGTGCCTTGAGGATAGATGCCAGATCTAGTAGCAGGGTAGGGAAGTGGATAGCATGCAGAGTTGAAATCTGGTAGGTGAGGTTGTTAAGTATTTGTCAGCCAAGAGTAAAATCTGACCATTTCTTTTAGGAGTACTCACTTCTATTGTGGAAGTGGTATGTCAGACTAAAGCAACTATACATCCTTGAACAGTTGACAAACATCTTTTGTTGTTTAATCATATGCTTCTGTTTTACTAGCTGGGTAATAGAAAATGAGATTATCTCCACTTTTTCCCCAAATGGTTGGGGGGTGATTATTCCCTGATCTCCTTCTGGAAAGTACACCCCTTTAAATATATATCTATTTTATTCCTGGAAGTTTTCTAGAGTAGTAAATTTACTGTGCTCTGGCAAAAGTCCTCTATTTCCTCTGACCTGGTATTATGTCTTATATTCTTGTCACCACCCAGTTGTTTCAACTGTTGTTGACCCATGTGAGCAAGCTCTGGGCTAAGCAAAGCTACTCACTGTCGGCTATTCTGATGTACTGCTTGTATCCATTTCTGGCCTATACTTTGCATGCATCCTCACCTCTTCCTTCCAGTTTGACATATGATTTACCTTCTGGGACATTAGACTTCTCCAGTCCTGTCTCTTCATCCTAGACATTGCATAGCCTTGTCTAAGGAAGGGAACTGCACTTCCTTTCTTTTCACATAGTGGAAGTTAGACCAGGATAGGAATTTTAACAAGACTGCTGCAACTTTGCAGTACTGAAACATACACAGACTAGCTTAAAAATTGTCCGAGACATAATTACTTGTGATTACTCACTTGATCAAACCTTTTGCCAGTATATCTGCCCAACTCCTGCAAGGTTTCCCAGTGCTATTGGAGTTGGGGGGGAGGGCAAACTCATTCTCCACAATGGGAACTCCTGAGACTTGTACATCTCAGTTCTTTCATCTGCTTTCCTTTTGTGTCTCTGCAACACAGATGTTCTTTCCTCCTCCAGTCTATTTCGTATCTTGTCACAGGATATATAACAGCCTGACATATTTTTCTTATGCTTATTATTGCCTTTCACCACAAATGTATGCAGTGAATTTTATTCACCAGATCAGTCAGTCATTCTATTCTATAGTATATTTATTGAAACTGAGTTTTTGAATCCTAAATTATGACATTCATTGCTTAGTCTAGTTTGGAGTTATGCCAAGTCCATGCTTTTTCTTTTGCATAGTTTTTGTTTTTATTTTTATTTTCTGTTACATGAGGTGTACGTAAGGTCAGGACTCAATCTTTCTCAGAGCAAAGTCTGATCTAGGGTGTTAATGTGAATACACAGTCTTCTTTACAAACATACACGTATGCCAAGTAGAGATGATTTACAAAATCAAGATGTTTTTAAGAGGGAAACAAAATAAATTTATAATTAAAGGATTTCTCCAACTCTATGGATACTTCTCTGGTAAGGACACTTATTTAAGTTGATAGGCCAAAGATCAAACGCCTCTGTCTCAAGTTTTCCTCAAGAACAATAGAGATTATTTGTAGAAATTGAAGGTTCAATTAAGTGGCACCCAAGCAAATCAAAGAGTGGTCTTCCCTAAAACCAATGTTAATTCTATCCTAGAACATGAAGTGAGATTTGCAATTCTCAAAATAACAGTCTTCCAACCTCAAAACTGAGACGTGCTCCATCATCTGTCTTATCATAAGGATATTAAAGGACTGTGCACTGAGGATTGATAAACCTGAGACACACTCTTTCTTAGGAGGACATATCGATTTGACGAAACCCTCCTTTGGGTTTAGTTCTCTTCCTGAACATGAAGATCATGGCACTACTCTGCTTATTTATGGTCCTCGCATGAGACGTGGTCTCAGTGGTAAAGTTTTAATTATTTCAGAAAATGTAGAACTCTTACATATTTATGATGTTTTCTTATTTGGACATGGAAAGGGACTTATTTATATAGAGAAATCTGCCATTTTTCCTTTCAGAAGTAGCTATGCTATAAATATTTACATATATATTGCTATGCTATATACATTTACAAAGTGGGGTTGTTATTTATTTTTATAGTTACATATTTGGAGTACATTAGGTCTACTCTGGGAAGCAGATAGATTTTCTTGCTGCTGACTGTAATCATGACATTAGAGGTTACTCTCTCCTTTGAGATTCATTTAAAATTGATTTGCATTCTTTACTTTATGTCCAATAAAAAATCCAATGCTTTTCCCAACATTCCTGAGAATTGCCAAGAGTGTACATTCTTATGGTCGCTTCTAATTCTGGTTCACTCTGAATTTAATCTACCTATTTATCCTTTCCCCTAAGGGTTTTCTCCATAATCTACTCAAATAAGGAGCATTGCCTATGTCTTTAAGTTCTCTCACATATCATTCACAGAGCATTTGTAGATACCCCAGATTATACTTTAGAGTGAAGGAGGTGGCAGTGGCGGCATTGCAGTAACAAATAACAATTCATGTAAAAAAATTTAGATCTCCCTGTTCTTTAAAGTTCTTTTCTTACCATCTTATCCTTTGCACCAACAGCCAGAAATTTCCAACTGGAAGAATTTCTCCAGGGGCTTTACTGGGTACAGGATATTTTGATCCCACTGTTCCTGAGGACCTCTTGAATAAAAACATTTTATCAGAATTATTTTAGTATGAATAGATTTTTACTTTATAAGTGTTTTCTGCAGTAAAATGGAGAAAATAATTAATCAAATGTAATGACAAATGATCTATTTTTTTATATAGTGCAGTTAAACCATTTTAATTTTTATTGTTATTTTCTTTAATTTTAAAAATTTTGATAACAAGATTTATCTCAGAGATTGGTACCTTTATCCATATCAAATTTTATCAATTGTAGCTCTTTGTTTTTCTTTTGTAGCTCTTTTGTGTTTAATAATTATTTGAATTTCCTTATGTCAATTTTTCAAAGATCTAAATTTTGTCCAAATATTGATTTTTTCCAACAATTTTTAGAATAACATGTTTTGACATGTGCATTGTTGGCCATTGTCAACTTGTTGTATTAACTCTTTCTACCAGACATACTCATTTTAATTTGAATCAAGACAGCATGAATGTAACATTTAATTGATAACATTACCAGTTGTAATAATTAGCAATCATTACTATTTAATGAATTCAAGTAATATAAGCCTTTGGCTGGAAAGTTTTGTTTATTGTGGTTCTAATGAAGTGGGAAAGAGAAGGCATATACATAGAGGATTCAGAATCAGCGGCAGAAGAACAAAGAAGCAGATACAGAAACAGGACCCCTGAGCAATGCAGAGTTGCTACTTTTTTTCTGTCTAAATGACTCTTATGCTAGGCATGGACGTATCAGAATTCCCTAGGGCCAACCTGTCAGTGTGAAAAAGATGAGGAGAAAAGTTTTCTTGGTTCTATTTTAGATCTTACCTCCAAATGTTTCTTTGTTCTGCCCACCTCTGCTCTTGCCTTGCCCTCCGATCTCTACTAGACTGTCTGCATCCCCAAATTCTCATTGTTTCTTATAGAGAGCAGTTTACAGAGTTTCACATCTCCAGCTAAAACCCTGGTTTCCCACCTAAAGCAATGTGTTCTGTGGACACATCAGACCATCTACCTTGGAAAGAAATTAGTCCTTTTCCTTGGGGGCAGAAGTAACCACATAGTTATGGTGTTCCCTGAGTGAGTTAGCTGTCCTGGTATCATTCTTCTCATATGGATATACTCTATCCTTCTCATTCCAGGAGTACCTTTGTTTTTGTCTCTACCCTCTGGCTTCTTTTTTACCCAGTTCCTTTTGACTTTGTTTTCCCTAGGACAGATTTCCATTGAGGAGACTCATCATTCTACCACAACTACTGTGTTTCCCTGAAAATAAGACCTACCTCAAAAATAAGCCCTACTTAAGATTGTCAGCTGGACAGACCGCATTTAGTACGTTATGACAATGCTCCAGGAGAAGATGACATGACTATATTTGAATAAATGTAGATTGTTGTACATGAAAATATAAGACATCCCCTGAAAACATGCCCTAATGCATCTTTTGGAGCACACATTAATATAAGACCCCGTCTTATTTTTGGGGAAATACGGTAATCCCAAACATACTTAGAGCTTGAAGAGAGTTCCAGGGCTGGGACTAGCCAGTAGAGAAGAAAAATTGGGGCAGGACTTCTTTCAGGTTGTACTGTTACCATAGCCAGAAAGAATAGGGCGATGGGGAAAGAGGGAGGGAGGAAAAAAAGGAAGATGTGAGGGGAGACAAAGGAAGGAGATCAGATCATTCTTAAGAAAAGGTACAGCTACCAGACTGACCAGAACCAGATTTTGGGAACTCAGGACGCCATCTTGCCCCTCAAGGCGAACTTTAGCTAGTTTTAATGGGCTATTAACACTACGAGCAGGGAAATATTTCCATCCCCGTGTGGCCATGACAGTTCCAACAAGGGCCAAATAAGGACAAGGGAATCCCACCTCCTGATGGGAAGGTGTAGTCAGCAAGGACCTGCCTTGGGAATGCCTCTAACAGCACCCCTAAATCTTGAATATTTCACACCCTCATTCTAATAAAATCTGAAGCCTCTTCGTTCTGCAGGGCAGTTGTTCTCTTGGCCTGATCACTCCCACTATTTTGGGAGAGTGTCCTGTCTTCCTTACTTTTAATAAATCCTCTGCTTGTTTGACTTTGCTTGCTTGGCTTATTCAGTATATCCTTGAATTCTTTCCTGCAATATTCACCAAGAACCCATGTTTCCAAAAACAGTACTGCTCATGTTATACCATAAGTATATATTTTACTTATGTGTAAGGCTAATTTTACAGACCCAAATCTTTGTGGGAATAAGTAGATCTAACTCATGATACTGTCATTTATATGAAATATGCATTTGGTCATTTAGATGACAAAATATGTTTTTCACATATATGTAATCTTCATCCATAATTCCTGACTCACAGCTCCTCAAACCCTTGGAATTTCCTAAGTGTTGAGAGTGATAAAGGTGTCTTTTGTAATATTAATAAGGTGACTTTTATAAAGCACCTAAGGATGGGGGCTGGTTGCAAATGGAGCCACCCAAGTGATTAGAGGATTGGAACTTCCAGTTCTTGCCCCCTGGCCTCCAGGAAGGGAGAAAGGCTGGAGGTTGGATTAATCCTCAATGGCCAATGATTTAATCTATCATACTTATGTGATGAAGACTCCATAAAAACCCAAGAAGACAGGTTCCAGAGCTTGTGGGTTGGAGATGCAAGGAAGAGTGGCCAGCTAGGAGAGGACATGGAAGTTCTGTGCCCTTTTTCACATATCTTGCCCTATGCATCTCTTCCATCTGGCTGTTCCTGAGTTATATTATTTTACAATAAACCAGTAATCTAGTAAGTAACTTGTTTCTCTGAGTTCTGTGAACCATTCTAGCAAGTTAATTGAACCTAAGGAGGGGGAAGGGAGGTCATGGGAAGTTCTGATTTATAGCCAGTCAGTAGGAAGTACATGTAACAACCTGGACTTGCAAATGCAACCCAATTGAGTTGCCAGGAAATGGTCTGTAGGAACCTCTAATTTATAACTTGTTGGTCATTAACACAGGTACAGCTGGGCTCGAAACTGGCAGCGGGGGTGAGGGAGTGGTGGCAGTCTTACAGAACTGAACACTTAACCTGTGGAATCTGATGCTATCTCCAGATACATACTGTCAGAACTGAGATGAATTCTTAGACAACCTGTTGGTGTCCGAGAATTGTTTGTTGGTGTGGGGCACCCCCACCCCATTTTGGAATTGTGTGCAAGAACACCTATTTAGTACTGTACTTAAAGTTTCTATTTGACATAGAGAATATATTAGAATGTGCTTTAACACCCTATTTTCTCAAAGCTAAGCATTTAGATTATAATTTTGTTTCTTCGGTAAGCCTGATAACCGTTGCATTTTCTCAGTATTCACAGAATTTTACCTAATTTGAAACAGCCTCTTAAGTTTATGGTTATATTTAAATTTCTTCTCCTTCTTCTTCTTCTTCTCCTTCTTCTTCTTCTTCTTCTTCTTCTTCTTCTTCTTCTTCTTCTTCTTCTTCTTCTTCTTCTTCTCCTCCTCCTCCTCCTCCTCCTCCTCCTCCTCCTCCTCCTCCTCCTCCTCCTCCTCCTCCTCCTCCTCCTCCTCCTCCTCCTCCTCCTCCTCCTCCTCCTCCTCCTTCTCCTATTTTAGCACCTGCACTGATTCAGGTAGGGACATTTATTTATTTATTTTAAAGTCATGATGCAAATCCATTCAACCATTCTTTCTTGCTCCAGGCTCTAGCTTACACACAATTTGTCATTAAAATATTAGTTGAACTGAAGACATCTGCAGTAGCCTGAAACATATTTTCTTCAGCAGTTGATCTTAAGCCCTCTATGCATATTAGAATTCTCTAAAAAAATTCAATGGCATGTTCGAATATCACTGAACAAACAACAACTATGCCTCTATCAAGAGCCGTGCCAGTCTGAGTGGAAAATATGCCAGCTTTTCTTAAGAGCATCTTTAACATTTTTAAATAAGCTTTTTATTCTGTCAGTAATACTGTTCTCTGAATAAAGAACATCTCTATACGTAACACATTATTTGCTATGAAATATTTTAAGCATGGAGAAAAATATAACGAAAATCATGATGAATATCTAGCTACCATCACCTAGTTTTATAAAATCTTAATTTTTTGTCATGTATGCTTCTGATATTTTAATTAGCCACTACATATTCATTTGACCTCCACTGCTCAATTATCCCCTCTTCCATTTTTCTCTCCTTTCCAGACATAACTGGTATCTTTGTTGTTTATCAAACAATGTATGTTTACACTTTTATTACATATGTGTATTCTGAAACAATATTTAATATTTTATGTTGTTAAAGCATATAAATGTTATCATAATATAATAGTTTCCCTGAAACTTAGTTTTTCTTCACAATATTCTTTTTAAGATTTTTTGCCTATTCATATCTGTTGGTGTAATTTATTCATTTTCACTATGTTAAGATTCCATTTTATAAGCACAACACAATTTGTTTCCCCTTGTCTTGTTTTTCTCTACTATTTTTCACTTTCCTAGCAGTTACACTTTCAAAGGGCTCTTAGATACAAAGACAAGTGAGTCTTAATAATAAATGATTAGTCTTTGAAGCCACTGAGATTTGGAATGGTTTGTTCTGCAGCAGTAGTGCTAATTCCTTCAGTTGAAAATAAAGAGAATATCGCTTTTTTCAATCCCTAAAGCACTTTCTATTTTTTCATTGGATCCATGTTTGTAATATCTTTAATTGTAGTTATTGAGGATCTCTATCTTACTTCACCACTGAAAATGTATGCTTTTTGAGAGATAGGCTTCGAATCTCCATTTTAAGTGTTTCTTCTCCTACACCATTATTCTTGGCTAAGCAGTTCTTAACCGTTATTTCATTTCTAAAATAAGTGAAACAAGTTCATGTTAAAATAAATTGTGTTGGTGTTTTTTTTTTCTACAAAAGCCTAAGCCTCATTTTTATTTTAAAATAGTACACCAAACATTTCCTTATTGAGTTTTTCTAGACTGAATATAGAAAGTCAGAAAAACCTATTCTTGGTCCATTCATCACCTTTTCCAGTGCTGTCCTCCATGAATTTTCTCTGTTGTCTCTAGTGTAGTCCACTGGCTGCCTAAAACCCTCTGAGATGACGAAAGTCTCTTACTGATGATACCACCAGCTTCTCTGTTTTTCCTTTCAGCTTGAGATCATCTCCTGATCTCTTATGACTTTGGCCCTACTTGCTCTCTGTATTTGGATTCACTTGCTTTTTTCTATTTATGTTGCCTGCTTCCTACTGCAATATTGTGATTTATAAGATGTATATATTTAGTCACTCAGAAAACCAAAATATATTTCTCATATATATATATATTTGGTCTTTGTTCACAGTTCCTGGCTCATTATTCTCCAAACCCTTGGAATTTCCTAAGTGTTGTGAATGATAAAAGTGTCTTTTGTTATGTTAAGTAAGTGACTTTTATAAAGTACCTAAGGATGGGGGCTGGTTGCAATGGAGCCACCCAAGTGATTAGAGGGTTGAAACTTCCAGTCCCACCTTCTGACCTCCAGGGACTGGAGGAGGGACTGCAGGTTGTCTCAATCCCCAATGGCCAATGATTTAATCAATCTTGCTTATGTGATGAAGACTCTATAGAAAAAAAAAACCCAAGAGGACAGGCTTCAGAGAGCTTCTGGGTTAGTGAGTACATGGAGATTTGGGGAGAGTGGACAGCTAAGAGAAGGCGTAGAAGCTTTGAGCTCTTTCCCCTTACCTTGACCTATGCATCTCTTTCATCAGGCTATTTTTGAGTGGTATCCTTTTATATTAAATAGGCAATCTAGTAAGTAAAATGTTTCTCTGAGTTCTGTGAACTGTTCTAGCAAATTAATCAAATCTGAGAAAGAGGTCATAGGAACCTCTGATTTATAGCCAGTCAGTCAGAAGTACATGCAACAACCTGGACTAGTGACTGGCATCTGAAGTTTAAGGAGGTGGTTGTGGGAACCTCAATCTGTAACTGATATGGTGCTGGGGAACAGCATTGTAGGATTGAGCCCTTAACCTGTGGATTCTGATGTTATCACCTGGTAGACTGTCAGAGTTGAGTTAAATTTTAGGAGTCCCTGCTGGTGTCTGAGAATTTCTTGGTATTGTGTAGGAAGTCCCCAAACCCACACACATGAAGGGATTGGGTCCAGAAACCAAATTTACCTACTTATCTTAATTCTTGTTATTTTGCAATATTTAGACTCCAGAAGAGTCATTTGTTTTAGAATAATTATTTGATCCACTGCTAATTTTTAAATCATCCTTAACAAACATGCTCTACATTCCTTGCTTATTGACTCTCACTCACCCCTATGACAGCTTATTCAGTACTAATTTTTCTGGTGTATTTTTCCAAATTCAAAGGCCCATATTTATGTCTTATAAACATTGCTCCCTTTTATTCTATTTCTTTTTATTAGAGCCTTTATCTGGATTATTAATTGTTCGTGTTCAGTACCAAGTTATCACTTTCATTGCTTTAATAGTTGGTTTAATTTGCCCATTAATATGACAAAATTACTCAACTGCAAATGATCTGCTACTTGATACTTGGATAATCTGAGGGTAATGGAAAATGTCAACCTCACCATTATAATATTTGATTTGGTACACTCAATATATATGGCTCATGTTGAAAGAGAATGTTTTGGCTTCACCCTTCTTCAGGAAGATATATTCACTATTTTTCCTAATGATTAGTCATTGAATAATTACCTAATGATTTCTTTGCCATTCTAGATATACACAACCTTATTGTCAACATTAATAAGGTATTCAATTCTTAATTGATGGTTTAATTTTTTCTTTATTTTTGATGGTTCCATGACGATCTTACTTGTAGATCCTTCTTTTGTTATTTTTCTAGATCTACTGAAACTGTGGCCCTGTGATACTTCTCTTTAAAGAGCAGCAGATGGTTTATTATAGACCACGGTGCACTCTCCATGAGCCAAACATGCTAAGCCATCTCTCTTCTGGGGTTCATCTTCTTATCCTGAGTATAAATGAAGATTGGGAGTGAATGTAAAGCAGTTAGGAATAACGCTTTCTGAAAAGGCTGCTTGTGTACTAATTAACCCCATTCCTCAGAAAGTGAAAATCTCCACGGCTCTCAGAACTACTTATATCTCACCAAGAATGGATTCATATAGCCATAGGATATCAGGAGATCTTAGAGTCTATCTAATAAGACCTTATTAATCAAGGCAGAAATGAATGAAATAGTCAATATTTGCCAGTTTTGATGTTCACAATGTAATTTTCATTTGGTTCATCTAGTAGAGAAGGGGAAAAGCCCCACTAATTTGATAGTGAGACATCTCTAGAATGGCCATTGTACCACGTACATTATGTCTATGATTTCAATAATACCATTTGCTCTGTCTCTCATCTTACTTACCTATTATTTAAAAAAAAAAAAAAACAATTAAGACAATTGATATGTATTTGGAATGAAAGGAGAGAGAAAGGAACCATATAAAAATTTCCTTCAGGAGGAATTAGGGCATTTCAAATGAGGATGAACTAGCAAGATATATTAGTGCAATTCTTTGCCAGCAGGGAAGCATCCTGGATCATTTCCTGTGTTCCAAACCATTCTGTTATTATCCAAGCCAGACTTTTCTTGACTGATGAGTAACTAGCATTCTAAAAATCATTTTTCAGTGAGTTGCTCTAGATCTTAGAAGGCATTTTTCTAAATAAATAACATAATGAATGATTATTATATCCTTGATCAATGTTGCAAAATCACTTTAACACACAAGGTACCTAAGTATATTGGAATTGTTTCAAATACATCTAACCATCATATGCCCTATTATTTCTATGGGGCAATTGCTCTCTTAATTCTTAAGTCTTCCCCTCTCAGTAGCAGCATCCATTTCCAGCATAGATATAAAGCAGGGTATTTATTAGAGTTTAGTTGGGGGTTATACCCAGGAACCATTAAGGAATACTTTTACTCAATCCATCTAAGTATCTGCATGACAGCAAGGATGTCTCAGGATAACCACTCTCCACTTGTACAGAATAGAAGATAAAAAGAGAACAGCATGAGGAGCATGGCAGTTTCAGACTTATGTGGAAATGTGTTGTGATATAATTGTTTACAATTGAGGACCACCTAATCTTCAGCTTATATCGTTTGGGCTTTCCTTTTTCATCCCATTTCAGAAATTATGCTATTTTGTGTCCTGCTTATGGAAATTAGAGAGGTGCATTTAATCAAAACATGTTGTGGGGACAGAGCCAGGAGTGCAATTTCTAGGCTCTCGCCCTCACGTGGAAAGGTGCTCACTCGGGTAGTAAATGGCCATCAACTGTTATTGGATGACCATCAGCTGTGGCTAGTTGGCCGTCAGCTGTAATCAGTGAGCCATTGGCTACTAATATACCTGTCATGGCTATGCTAGCAGAAAATGGGGGCTAGCAAGAAGATGGTGGCTGAGCTAGCAAGCGCGGATTGCAGTTAGAACATGAGGTTGGTTGGCAGAGAAGTGGTCGGCAGGTTGCAGATCATGTGGATCCTGCTTCCTGTGTCTCCAACCCAGCTGCCAGTGAGACTGTAGTGGTATGACTCCCATATTTATGGCTCTGTGGGTGTTCCTTTTTCGCCTCACCATGTCCTGCGTTCTTATGTGGGGAGCGAGACCAGAGACCCCACATGATACCATGCATGACAATTGGACCGAACTACCTCAGTATTTCTTGGGTCTGAACACTTCAAATTGCTTTTTTTTTTTTTTTTTTTTCTTTTCAGTTTCAGGTGTACAAAACAATATAATAGTTAGACATTTTACCCCTCACAAAGTGGTAACCCCCTTCTGCAATCTATTGCCCCTCTTTTTTTATTTGATCCAATGCTATGTTTTCATTCAACTTTATGACTTTTTTGTTATGTGCACTGAGGTAGCACCAGCTCTCAAACTTTTAAATTAACTCTGACTTGCCAAAAGAAGCTTTGTTTCTGAAAGTAATTATTTGCAATAATTGCCACACTCATATCTGAAGTGATAAGATTCCTAGTGTCACATAGCAACCTCATCCCTGGGTCTCTTGCTGGCTCCTGTCACATTAATGTATGCTGCTCCCCTGCTTAAAAACACACATGGGTTCTCCTTAAGGCTGCATGCGGAGGGGGAAAGGATTTTTTATTTTTTTCCTTAAATTTCCAACATTGTACTTTTCTTTCTCATTGGGGAGTGAAGAAAATAAGAATAGCTAGAATGTAGATTGGAGCACTAGGTATCACTTACGAATGCTGTTTTTGAGAAAATTTTATCTCATGAACAAAACAAGTTCAACTTTCGGTCTCAAACCTACTAGCATTATTCTCTCACATCTTTTTCCTGAAAGAATCTGACCAGACTTTGCTGCTTCTACTTGTCCTCCCCCTCTGCTCAAATCTTCTACTTCCTTACTTCAAATCAACTTCTTTTTTTTTTTTTTTTTTTTTTTTAAAGGAGTAAATATTTGTTCTTGGTAAAGTTTGGGAAGGTTTAGACATAGGTCTCTTACTATTTTAATCACCCAGTGGGGCTAGGTTGGCAATATCTATAATTCTTTCCCCCTTTTTATCATTATTATAACTTTTCTTTCTTTCTTTCTTTCTTTTTTTTTTTTACACTAAAATAACTTTTCTTAAAGCAGGCCTCTTTAGTGAATTTCAAGTGCCAGAAACTCCTCTCCCCAGAGCTTGCAAGTGGGGATAGCTGCACTGTTATCAGTCAGTGCCAGACTGTCCTTCCCCGCCATTTAAAGATCACAAGACCAATATAGATCTGAAATAACAAAGGTGCCAACTCTTTCAGATTTGCCCTATCAGTTATAGGAAATCAATTACAAACTCTGCTGGAATGTCTTTTAATTTTGAAGAGTTTAACTGTGGCCTCCAGGAATATTTATTTGTTTATTTCCTTGACACTTTGTTTTCTCTACACTTCTTTTCAGTTAGGTGAATGGTACAAATGTCTGTGTGGTTGGGTTTTGATGTGAGATTAACTTTGTAAGTCATTCCCTATGTTCTCAAGAACAAGGCCCTTTATCTTAATGAATAAAATTTCCAGACAACATATCCCCCTTCCTGGGATAATAGTTACACTTTTAATATTTGTTGACTTAAAAAAAAATACAATGACTAACGTTTACTATACATTAAGTAAATATTTTAAATGTTATTAATCACCAAGTCATTTTAATTTATATGCTATAGAGCATAGAAGTATGTGAACTATATTTTACTCAGTCTATAGACAACATTTAGAGAGCAAATAGATACAATGATCTCTAATCATACCTCCATGTTGCTCTCTTAAGGTCTTCAGAGCTTGTCTCTTATTAATTGAGAAAGACAGGCTGTTGAGGTATAAACTGATTATGTGTTTTTATTAGGGCTTTACCTATATGATCATTTACTCATGAGTGGAGTGATGAACCATCAAATACGTTCTATATGAAATGCAATTCTTAACTTTCTAGGGAAAAAAAATAGAAAGATAGAGATGACTTAAAGATGTTTGGGTTTTTACCAAATCTGATCCTTATTACATACATGCACCTTTACTTAATCCCCACTCTTAAGGAATAGTGTGTGCTCTGTGTATGTGAACTGTCTCCTTAGTCCCACTTAGTTATCACCTAGGAAGGCTTAACTCCATTGATGATTAGTCAACACTTGGAGAAAGAAATGATTTTTATTCCTCAAATTTATTTCTGGTGAATCACTATTAACAGTCATCAACCTTATTGGAGATCTAAAAGGAATTTTCTAACTTAACTGATAAATGCTGTTAGCAGGGCATGTGCAAGTTCTCTAGCTCAGACTGGCTCATGGTAAATCCATCTCATTATCCTCCCAGATCCCTTAAGTTTATGTCCCTTTCTCAAAGGGTTTTTTGTTTTATAAGAGTAAAGTTTTGCTTTTTTATATGAACTTGGGAAATTATTGCTTCTCTTAATATGTAATTATGACTTAAGGCATAACTGCTTCTAGAAGTAGTTGCTATGTAGGGCTTTGGGAAAGCCAAGAGGCCAAGGGTAGGGAATGTGTCTATTCTGCCTATTATGATATCCTAAGTATCTAAGATAGAACACTTCACTTAGTAAGCCTCAATAAATATTATAGGAATGAGTAAACAATTGTTTAAATTACTCTTGAGTCTCAGTGATTGATACATATTATTTTTTCTTGAGCCCTCAAATGATACCACTCAGTAGTTGCCCCCACCCCTTATAAATGACGCTGTGCAATTGTGAGGTCTAGGCATAGGGTTATTTTGTTGCTTTCCAGAATCTAGATAATCATCTCACATGATGGCTCCTCTCTCTGATTCAAATGTAGTCATCTGATTTTTATATTTGTTTTAATAATTGGCTTGTGAATATTAGGTCTTTTCTTACTTGACACTCTCCATAAGTCTGCATTTGTTGGTGTAGACTAAGGATGAAGTCATACCAGAATTTAGAATATGAATTTAGAATATGAACTGGTGAGCAGTTCTGACAGTAATAGATAACTCATTTAACAGCAAGACCTATGATGATATCTTTTGAGATCAGCAGTATGGGCTCAGTGAGTACATGACATTACCACATTATAAGGTGATAATATGGCCATTAAAACACTGATGCTCTCGTAAGTGTTTCCCTCCTCAAGGAATCATACTAGAGTCCTTGGGAACATCTGAAAATGAATTACTAGAGACACAATAGACAGAAATCTCTCTCTCTCTCTCTCTCTCTCTCTCTCTCTCTCTCTCTCTCTCTCTCTTTCTCTCTCTCTCCCCCCTAATGGAGAAAGGAAATTCCTACAGCAAATAGTACTATTTTTGTGGTGCTCATCACAGTGATATGACCCCCTTAAATACTATAGGGTGTTTTACCAAACCACCACTGTGCCCATTCTTTTGCTCGGCTCCTAATAGGCTTTGACAGTTATCCATGTTGGGAGACCTCAAAGCTCTGAGAAAGATCTGAGTCTTCATGGTCTCTCAGACACCTTGCTGTGACTTAGACACAATAGATCTGCTAAGCAGCCAAAGAGAGAGAAATGGGTGAGGGGGGGAAATGAGAAAACATTGATAAAATCTTCATCTGCTATTGAAACTTTTTTTTGTGTGTGTGTGTGTGTGTGTGTGTGTGTGTGTGTGTGTGTGTGTTTGTTTGTTTGTTTTGGAACCTGGATGCTCAGAACTTGGATTGCAGTTTAACAGGAGAAAAGAAATCAAGTCTCTATTCTTGAAGGTTGCCTGTCCATCTCAGTTATTGAGCAAAGTTGACATAACTATCACATGCACAAGTATAGGATATTTGCTAGTAATAGAAATATTTCAAGCTTGCCCTGACCATCTTTGGAAAATATAGTCTGTTACAGTGAGACTATCAAAGAGTGGCAGAAAACCTTGTTGTTGAATTGCTTTCCAGAGTGGGAAACCCATCACAGGTGAACATGATGATACAGCAGCTTCTAAAAAAAATACACACACACACCCACACACACACACACAGAGTGTGCCAAAAAATGTATACACATTTTAAGAAAGGAAAACTGTATTAAAATTATAATACTCAATATATACCAATAACAAAAGATTAATATAAATCTCATTTGATCTCTGCAACTAGAAAAGGTGCTCAAAGTAGTTACCATCAGTGTCCAGACACTTCTGGTTATGGCAAGCTACTGCTTGAGCAACATTGACCAAAGTGTTCACTAGCATGCATTTTTTTGGCACCACCAGTATATATATATTTCAAGTAACAATAGTAAATATTGGATTCTGCTGGTTAAAAGAGCAACTAAATAGGATCTGTCAATATATAGAGTTCTTGAGAGAAATGTGCAAGATAAAACAAGGTTATTTTTAATCCATTTATTTAGCAGGGTGGTTATATTCAGAAATGATCATTTTAACATTTGTAAATTCAGAGAACATGGTTCTTCACAAGTGTACACGATTAGAGAAGATTTCGTGAATGTGTGCATTCTATGAAGGCTTCACAGTGACCAAAGTCACCTTGCCTAAAAAATTTGGGTATCATCTGGGTTTCTTGTGGGCTGTAGTTAATATTAATGGTTCATAGGAATCATACCTAGGGGGTAGTATACACTGACAATGTAGCTTAATTTTATGTGCTTATCAGTGCTGCTCATGTTAAATTTTGAACACTCTTAACTATGAAACTTTTTTAGAGCCTGTAATACCTGTTTCTGTTGGCCACCCCTCCCTCACTGTTGGCCTTCGTTTCCTTGTCCAGTAGCTCCCACACTTTAACATGAATAAGAATCACCTTGGAAACTTGTTATAGTGATAAGATTTTAATTTAGTATGCTGGGATAATCTCATGAATTGCCTTAAAAAATCTCTCTAGATAATTCCAGGGAAGTGGTTGCCCACATTTCAAGAAACATAGTTTAGACCTTCCTTTAGTTAACAACTTCCTTCTTATTAGCATCAGACTGGCTTTCCACCCTCCTGGATACAGATTCTGCAGGCTCTTGGCTGTCCTTCTCTTTACCACCTATACCTATAGCTAGCTTACTTCACAGTGTTGTAGATCAATCACAGAAGGATACGTTTGAAGAACTGTGAATATACTACCTTACATGGCAAGAGGGACTTTGCAGTGTGATTAAGTTGAGGATTTTGAGATAGGGTGGACCCAGTATAATTTTAAGGATGAGAGAGAGAGAGAGAGAGAGAGAGAGAGAGAGAGAGAGAGAGAGAGAGAGAGAGAGAGAGAGAAGAGAGAGAGAGAGAGAGAGAGAGAGAGAGAGAGAGAGAGAGAGAGAGAATGGTGTGCTGCTGACCATGAACATGGAAGAAGGGACCATGAAAATTCTTCCCTAGAACTTCTGGAAGGAGCATTGTCCTGCCAACACTTTGATTTTGGGCCAGTGAAATCAATTTCAGACGTCTGGCCTCCAAAAGTATAAGATAATAAGTTCATGTTATTCTAAGCCACTAAGTTTGTGGTAATATCTTATAGTAGCAATTGGAGGCTAATATATCCTTTTTGAACTTCAGTGTGTTCAATTCAATGAAAAAAATGAAAGTAATGATTCCGATTCCTTAGAATTTTTGAGCAGATCAAATGAGATGCATCATGTAAAATACATGGGTCCATATTAAATACATGCTGCTGATGAAGACCATGTGGATGGTGACAATGCCAAGTGACCTTGCTTTCCTTCTTCGAGGCAGATCTTAGCCATTGCCAAAAATGAGGGTTATTCTTAACTCATTTGATTTCAGATCACTTTCTTTGTTTTTCAGTCCCCCTAGATAATAAACTCTCTCCCTTTTGTGTGTTTCCAGAAAAAGCCAGCCATATTCTTGTTCCAATAGTAAATCAATCCAATTAACAAGACTTTTTGACCATCTACCAACTATCCACAATTATACATGCCAAGAATCACTTGGCTCAGTCATATTTCCCTTGCGTTTCTATAATTTATACTTTTAATGTTGGATGAGATAACTTTTCCCTCCAAAGAACTTCTTTTGAAAGTCTCATGGTCCCATGACTCTCTACTACCTCCCTCTTTCAGCATCTAGCATGTCCTTAAATGATGATCATGAATGAAAAAAAAAAATTGCCTCCTAAGGAGTTGATGATATATTATAATGTATAAAACATGATTAGATACCAATGAAATAGAGTGTGATTAAAGAATAATGAGAACTCATATTAGAGGAGCCATATATTGATACGTTCAGAGACGGTTTTAGGGAGGAAGTGAACCTTGAACTGTGATTGAAGGATAAGTAGAATTTGGATTGGAAAAGGGATGAGGGGAGGGACTTTAAAGTAGGGGGACAATAAAAAAAATCCATTGAGTCCACTTAGCAGTAGGGATGATCAGGGATTGCAAGGGAGAGGATCAGCTTAATTCCATAGAGATGGAATTAAGGTTGAATCATGATGTTGTCAGGCTTTACAATCATTGCAAGCATTGCTTATTCCATTGTATTATTGAACCTTCTTAGAAACCCATACCAACATATCTATAAATTTAAGAAAAAGGCATTTCTTTCATTTCCTTTTATAGCAATCAGATAGAAAGCTCTTACCTATCTGAGCTGATACCAGGGTTAATGGACATCCATCCTCTCTCCTACCAAATAGCTTGGACCCTCTAATATTGAATGCCATTAATGGTGATAAAATTCCAATTTTAGATATCTTTAAAAGCAAAACAAATCTGGTAGGCATATGAAATAGAACATGACTATTTTAAGTACTAAGTAATCTGTTTTAAAGAAGAAACAAAGCAAATCAGCAGTTTATGTTATTACTACTTTTTTGCAGTCACATTAATATAAAAGGGGCTAACATATCAGTGAAGTAATAGTGCAGGAGGCATTAGCACCAGTATCCCAGGCAAAAATTCAGCTGCCTTCTGGATCGAAGCAAAACAACAGGAAGCAAATGAGATGATTCAAGAAAATAGCAGAGATAGTGAATCAGAGCAGTCATCAGCTCCTTCAGATATAATTTCATGCTCAAAAAATGGTGACTCCTTCCTAAAGAACATATAATAAAATAAATAAAGAGCAGAAAATAGTCCATTTCAAGAACCCAGAGTAAGTAAGGAAAAATATGGGGTTTTTAGGAAAGGGGAGTCTTTGAGTACATTTTTTAGATGTGACAAAAGAGATGCATCCCTAACTCAAGAATTATCAGGGCTCTGGGATTACAGCAGCTGTTGCATGGTGCTTCTCACACATTTTGCTTCCCAATGCTTTCCTGTGCCTCCAACGCTACGTATTAAGGGGGTGGGGATGAGGGAAGAGGGAGAAGGTGAGGGGATTAGAAAGCACAAAGTAGTAACCAGAAGATTGCCACGGGGATACGGAAAACAGTTTAGGGAATATAATCAATGATGTTGTAAATATTTTGTAGGGTGTCAGATGGGCACTTGTCTTATTAGGGAGACCACTTCATGGACAGTGTAGGTTCCTGACCACTGTAGTGTACACCTGAAGTTGAAGCTGAATAATAATAAATGTCAACCATATATGTATGTATATATATATATATATATATATATATATATATATATATATATATATATATATATATATATGGTCACAGGATGTGGAGTACAGCATAGGGAATAGAGTCAATGGAATTGTAACAGATATATGATGTCAGAGGGGCAGTAGATTGGGGGAGTGGGGTTGTCACTTGGTGAGGGGTGAAATGTCTAACCATTACATTGTTTTGTACACCTGAAACTAATGAAAGAAAGAAGATCAAAAGAATCAGCAGAACCCCCTGAAAGTGTTCACTGGCTTTGTAAAATGTTTAAAATACAGCATACAAAAAAGTAGACAAAACAAGTTTTACTTGTTAATGAATAATCAAAAGGCAAATATATGAGGTCTGTCCATTAAGTTCGTGAACTTGTTGCAATGATAGTGCTAACCTTTTTTGATATCAGAAGGATTGTTCATTATGAATTTGTACTAACTGGACAAACAGTTAACCAAGCTTACTATTTGGAAAAGCTGAAAAGGCTGCATGAAAAGACTAGATGACCTGAACTCTTCGCCAACAATTCACAGCTCTTGCATCACAACAATGCACCAGCTCACATGGCACTGTCTGTGTGGAAGTTTTTAGCCAGTAAACAAATAACTGTATTGGAACACCCTCCCTACGCACATGATCTGGCCCCCAGTGACTTCTTTCTTTACCCAAGTATAAAGGAAATAATGAAAGAAAGACATTTTGATGAGATTCAGGACATTAAGGGTAATACAATGACAGCTCCGATGGCCATTCCAGAAAAAAGTTCCAAAATTACTTTGGACTAGGCCCTGGTATTGTTGAATAGTTTCCCAAGGAGAGTACTTCAAAGGTGACCATAATGATATTCAGCAATAAGGTATGTAGCACTTTTTTCTAGGATGAGTTTGTGAACTTAATTGTCAGACCTTGTGCATATAATCACTGCTCCAGTCTTTACATAGCACATTGTCAGTACCACAAAGAACCCACCCCATCCCCAGGGTCCTTTCCCATCACTATTCCCTTCTTTCTCCCAAAGTTAACCACTGTTCTGAGTTTTTGTGTGACCATTTTATTCTTTTTAAAATATATTTGGCACTTATGTATGCATTCTATAAACACCACAATTCAGTTTCACTTGTTTTCTTAATGTGCTGTAACTGGAATTATATTATAAGTATCCTTTTGTGTCTGGCTCTTTTTTCCTTTTAATGTTATGTTTATGAGATTCATCCATAGTGTTGCCTGTGGTTCTTGCAATTGTTTTTAAAGTTACTTTAATGGATATTACATTGCATACATGTATTATAGAATGGATGTGTAAGCAAGTAGATGTAAATTTCAGATAACATTTCTTAACAGAATCTCAGTTAAGATGAACAATCATCAGCTCCTAAAGGAGCTGTATTAGTTTTCTATTGCCGTGTAATACATTACTACAAAATTAGCAGTTTCAAACACCACCTATGTGGTATCTCACAGTTCTAGAGGTCAAGCATTTGGGGTAAATAAGTGTGACTAGTTTCTCTGTTCTCAGTCTCATAAGTCCAAAATCAAGGTGTCAGCTATTCTGATCTCTGATCTGGAGGTCTGGGGAAGAATTCACTTCTAACTCATTCAAAGTATTGGCATAATTCACTTTCTCGCGATTGTAGAACTGAAGTTGCATCTCCTTGCTAGCTGTTGGCAGGAAGTCACTTCTCAGCAATTAGAAGTTGCTCCCAGGTTCTTCAATGTGGCCTCCTCCATCTTTAAAATCAACCAAAGCACCACAAATCTCAGGCTTCTGATCTCCCTCATTTTCCCTTTCTCAGAAGCTAACGAAAGCTGCTTTAAAGTGAAGAGGTTTATGTGATGAGATTAAACCCAGCTGTAAAAATCTCTTTTTTCATATAATATAACATCATTATGGGAGTGATATATCATCATATTTACAGATTTTTGCCACCCTTGATGAGGAAGGGATTTTGCAAGGTGAAGGTAATTGAGGGTATCTTAGAATTCTGCCCACCAGAGGAGAAAACTACAACCTTTCAAATGAGTGAAATGGCATATACTACCCGTTAGGTTTATCTAGGAACCAAAGGTTTTTGTTTTTGTTTTTGTACTTTGTAACTGTCAAGTGCCTCTTAGATAGCTGTTTTGCCTTTGCCTAGAGATAGGGTGATGATTTATCTCAGCACATGTGAACTCAGATATCGCAGAGCTGGGATTAACCAACAGGTATTGACTCATCATGAAAGAGACAGGAAAAACTTCTTGGTGGACATGCCACAGGATGATTCAGATGCTTTCATTGTAATTTTCTGATTTGTGTGATGTTTGGCACTTAGTTTCAGATAGCTTCCACTCTGTCAGTTTCTGAGTAGAAGAAGTAATTCTGATTAAATAGCATTCTAACCAACCGATCTAAAATGCCACACAAATTACACAAATTATTATTATATTTCACTAACAGTCACTGAGTTTACAATATTGTATGACCTAGATAATGAGACAAAGAAGAGAGGTTATCATATTTTTCCTTCTCTTTCTAATGTCATACTTTTCCAGAAATATTTGAGTCATTGAAAGTGATGCTACTCTAATGTTTGAGAAGAGGGACACAAGGTCCAGGCAAGTCACTTAATTAGTTCAAGGTCACAAAGCTAGAGTTTGGCAAACTGAGACAGAACCTAATAGTCAGGTCTCTGAGCTCACACAGTGATTAAAATATCTACATAGCTGCCTGTAAACATTATAATCTGTATAAAGTCTGCAACCTTACCAGTGCCCATTGCTGCATACCAACTGCTTACCACAGAATCTGGCAAATGAAGTGGATAGAATATTGGCTTTGGAGCTATACAGAAGTGGATTTGAATCTTGACTAAACTGGTTATGACTTTGACGACATCAAATAAGTTACTTCAACTCCTTGAATCACAATTTTGTCATTTATTTCGAGTAAGATATAACTCCTAGGTGTTATGGCAACTGAACTTAATAACACATGTAAAATATGTAGCAACGTATGTAACATATGGTAGAGGTTAAATTTTATCAAAAAACAAACAAACTGGAATCCAAAAAAATATTTCACGAAAATTATAGATAATTTCTTTGGACCCAGAAAGGGTAGTAGGATAAGGACCTGGACTGTTACGAGCGGCTTGTTCTATGTTACATGGATAACCTGAGGCAGAAGCAGAATGAAGACATAGGGAAATGTCTTAGATTGGGTTCCTCTGAAAGCAGAACCTGAGACAAGGCTTTGGCTTCCCTAAGAAGCAGGGATTAGGAAAGAGAGGAAATGAAACTGGGAGGGATAAAAGACCAATATTCAGTTGTGTTGTTGAGGTTGCTCCTGTGGATATTGGGGAGTGATTCCCCAAGGTCTCCTGAAAAATATGGAGAACCTCTCTCACAACAGACCAGCTGAGAGAAGAGCTGCCAGGAGCAGTCAGGGGGCTTTGACCCACACTTCAGGACTGAGTTTACACATGGGTTGAGGGAGTAGCCATAACCTTGGGGAAGTTGCCTAACAGAAAATGGAAAGATCCCCTAAGCATCCTTGACATGTAGCACACTGCCGGGAACAAGCCACAGAGGGGTCTGAGCTGCAGATGAAGTTAGAGGCTGGCTGTCAGCTCTGATGCGGGGTAGGCAGAGACATAGACCACGTGAAGCTAGAGTGGTTTTGTTTAGAGTTATATACGGCCAGCACTTTTTAGAAGGATATGGTTAGAATAGGGTCACCTTCTTCTCTTTCCCAAATCTGCTAAAGTCATTAGTTTTCATGTTCAATGCAATGAGTACTGCCTTATTGCAAACACAAACTAAAGGAAAAATTTATACTTGACTTTGTACATTTTAAAGTGCAATATATGCGCTCACGCGAAATGACCATGCTAATAGACATCAGCTAGAACAGTGTTTTACATAATGTGGTCCTGAGACTACCCACACCAGAATTGCCAGTGAGACCCGCAGCATTAAAATATCTCAGGGTAAGGTATCTTTTCTTTAATAATCTCTATACTGGAAGTCTGGGAATTATTATGCTATACGGTAGTCCTCCCTTATTCGTGGTTTCACTTTCTGCGGTTTCAGTTACCTACAGTCAACCACAGTGCGAAAATACTAAATGAAAATGTCTAGAAATACATAATTCATAACTTTTAAATTGCATGCCATTCTGAGTAATGTGATGAAATCTCGTGCCATCGACTGGGTCCTATCTGGAACCTGAATCCTCCCTTTGTCCAGCATGTCCACACTATTCTTGCTGCCCCGCCGTTAGTCACTTAGCAGCCGGCTGGACTATTAGATCCACTGTCATGGTATCTCAGTGCCTGTGTTCAGATAACTTGCATGGTAGCCTAAAGCTGCATCACAAATGCCTGCATCATTCATCTCACTTCATCTCATCATGTATCATCTCACATCATCACAAGAAGGGTGAGCACAGTGCACTAAGATATTTTGAAAGAGAAAGAGACAACATTCATATAACGTTTATTACAGTATATTGTTATAATTGTTCTATTTTGCTATTATTGTTGTTAATCTCTTACTGTCTCTAATTTATAAATTAAACTTTATGATGTATATGTATATATAGGGAAAAACATACTACATGTATGGTTCAGTACTACCGCAGTTTCAATTATCCACTGGAGGTCTTGAAACATATCCCCCACGGATATGGGGGCTGATACTGAACTCTTTTCAGCTTTGGGTTTGCTTGTTTCTTGTACACTCATTCTCTTAAAATTTTATTTTTAATTCCTCATGTGGCAGTAGAATAGAATTTTAGCTGTGTTTATGCTCATACCTTTTGATGATTGACAGGGAAATCATTCATGGGAATATATACATGTTTTTGGTCATATTATGTGTAGTGTGCGGATGAGAGAATCTTTCATCTGCCATTTTTAAGTGATTAAACATACACATGCTTACTGTAGCCCTGCACATCATGGAATCATTCATCTCCTACACACAAGAGCGAGAGTAAAGCTAATGATATCATTGGAGGAGACAGAGGCTCATAATGCTTGAACATTTTATTTCAGTCAAGACGCCAAAGCTCAGCTCGAGCTGAGATTAGAGCCTTGTTCAATGCCCTGATATTGTTGGCACAACAACTGTCTGGAAAACTGGCATGGTAAATGGCTCACAGGTTTGTTGTATCATCTTCAAAAGCAGATAACAACCATATGCATTTTTCAGAACCCTCTTTTCTCAGACAGACTATAGTTTTCCTTTCAGACGTTTTATAAAAGTACTTAATCTTATTGAGCATATAGACAGTGATATCTGGACACAGTGAACTGATTCAAGAACAAAGAGAATACTTAAGCTCAGGATTTACTTTCTTGTCATTTGGTGTCACTGGCTAGCTTTATGTAGGGTTTCTAAAAAATAAATTCTCTATGACTAAAAATATGCCATTCAGTGCAGCGTGGACAAATGTAAGGATTGTGACTTCTGAATTCTCCTTTATGAAAGGCCCTCAAAATGCCCTTCTATCATTTCAGGTTCTCAGGACTTGAACACTTTTGCTAATAATCAGAGTGAAAACTTTATTAAACACTGGTTCATGACAGATTTTATGGTTTTATTATATAGTTTGACTGCATTATCTTAAGGTTACATTGTATAGCTGCCTAAATTCCATGCTTTGGATATGTTCTCTTTCCAAAAGGGCATCACTATAATGACAGTGTAATGGCAACAGGAGAACTTAACGATTTCAGAATATTATATTTTACATTTATAACCATTACTTGTAATAGATGAGACAGTGAATGTTTATAATTTATTATGTAATAAATGGGTAATCAAATGTTTGGGTGGTGGAATAGATTGGATAAGTGAGTTGGAAGCTATTGGAGCTGAAGTTCTTTGGGGCAAGTTATTTGCAATCTCAGTAACATTGCTTCTATGTAGTTGCTTGAGTATTAAATATACAAAAAATCAAAATTAGCCTTTTGATTAATACCTCTCTAATCCAGGAGACTCTCATTCAGCTTTTACAATCATCTGGGAACCAACCTAGAATGCAAAATTAAAACAAAAAAGTTTTTTAAAACACACATCCATGCACACATGATATATACCTGATCACTGTAGTTTTTCTACAGTGTCAGACTGTAAGCCGCGATTTCTTTCTACCTTAGTTTCCTCATCTTTGAAACAAAGGTAATAATAGTTGTAACCTCCTCGTGGGATGGTATATACCTACACACAAATATATACAATGCATTATATTAGGTTGGTGCAAACATAATTGCGGTTTAAAAGTAATTGCAAAAACCACAATTACTTTTGCAACAACCTAATATCTATGTATTTTGCCTGACATCACACTGTTGAACCATTTAGAGAAGATTTGATATAATTTCATACACAGTGCTAACAATTTTGGCTATTTATTTTACTAGTCTACAGAAAATTTGATTACAGGGGTTAGCGCTACATAGAGGCATACTGAAGAGAACAATTAAAATGTCATTCATAATAAAAAATATAGCTTATAGTTGATACATACATAATACTTACTATGGGACAAGCCCTATAAATGTTTTGTATGTAAATTGATTTATGCTTCACACACTGATTATGAGGTTAAAAAAGCAGATGTTTGTAGTTACTTATTGTAGGTCAAGGCATCCCTCAATGACCTCTTCAGACAAGGTGGAGGGGCTGCCAAGTGAAATATGTGATAATCCTGAAATATACTAAACAGCAGAAGCCATTTTTTTGTGCTCTTAAACACAAAGAAGTGTCTAATATATTTCAAAAAATTTTCACCTACAGTAATTTTATCAAGTTTTTAAAATTAAAAACTTAATTCTTTTTTGTTAGTTAGGATATTAAAGAAAACATCTTAATTATGCGAGGAGTACAAAATGATATTTATCATCGTTTTCCTAGGTTAAAAAAAAGTGAAAACACAAACAGGTTTATTGAAATTTAGGAGGTAATCTGGAACATTGTATTTCAAAAACAGGGTTTTTTAAAAGTCAGGTAACATTTCTCCCTTGTTTTTCAGATTACTATATTACATTAGAGCCCTGTTACTCTGCATTAAGCATGCTTATAGCCATTTATACCTTTCTCTGTTAATAATGTCATGAGATGATAATTCACTTATTTAGATAGATTGATATTTACTTTTCTTCAAGTTGATAAATAGGAATTACATATTTTGGAATTCATCTGTTCTATTAATGCTGAACATAAGAAGAGATTCAAGGATATATCAAGGATGATTTTTAAAGCAAGGACCATTTGTGTTTCTAAAATGAGACTTAGGAACTGAATCTTCTTAGAATACTTGACTGTAATCTGGCACTACTAAAAAATGGAAAGCTTTGATTGCATTGAAATTAAGGATTTCTATTTAACAAAGGCAAATATAGGGAAGTTTATGGAAGGGTGATCAGAGGAAGATATAAGTAGTATCAAAATAAGGTATGAGATGTATAGATCTCAAGAACACTTAAGGAATTTTTTATTTTATTTTATTTTATTTTACTTTATTTTATTTATTTATTTATTTATTAAAGTTTATTGGGGTGACAACTGTTAGTAAAGTTACATAGATTTCAGGTGTATAGTTCTGTATTACATCATCTATAAATCCCATTGTGTGTTCACCACCCAGAGTCAGTTTTCCTTCCATCACCATATATTTGATCCCCTTTACCCTCATTTACCACCCCTCTCCCCCTTTACCCTCTGGTAACCACTAAACTATTGTCTGTGTCTTAAGGAACTTTCTAAACAATAGGTTATTTTAGAGAAGAGAGAATTTAGAAGATGAACAGTAATTCAGAGAGATGGAAATCAGAAAGACCAATAAGCATTTGAAGAGATGTTTATTCTTACTGTTAATCAGAGAAATATAAGTTAAAGTTAAAGAACACTTTGCATTGTCCAGAATGGCAAAAATTAGAGTCACATAATATCTAAGCCTAGTGGGGATATAGCAAAATGGGAACCCCAGCGCATGGCTGTTAGATGTATAAATATTGGAGAGCAATTTGGCAGTATCAAGTGAAATTAACTTGCCTGCTATTTAGCATTCTCATTTCTGGGTATATTTCTTCAAAATATACCTTCTTGTATACCTAATAAGAACATGTAGTGGGATATTTATGTCCACAATTGGGTGATAACAGGAATCGGCGAGCATGCAATAACTGCCACTACATAATAATAGAAAAAAACTATAATGATATAATAAATATAATACAATTCAAATAAATGCCCACAAGCAATACTGCAATATAGATTCAAGGATATAACACTATCCAAAAAAGAAAAAAAATACTTGAAAGATAGATGGAAACTGATTTTGTGGGAGTAGGAGCTTGGAAGAAAATAAAAGAGGATAATTATTTAATAAAAGAAAAGCAGATAATCATAATCCAGATCAATTATGGATGAAAAATGATTAACTCAATTCTGAGCATGAGTTCCAAAAAAGAAAACAAACAAAAAAAACCTTCACACCATACTATCGTCTTCTTTCATACATTTTGTGTGGATAGACTAGGTGTGGTGTGGTTAAAAATGGTGAGGGTTTTGGAAATGAGAGGAAGAATTTCTGTGATCTATGAAAGTCTTGTCCAAAGATCTTGGGTACTTTTTCATGAGTGGCTTTCAGGCCTCTGATGAGCCTCATTGCTTCATAAAGACATTAAAATCTTCCAAAATACTAAACTAAGATTGATCTATTTAAATTTAATTCTTCTATTACTTTGGTGACTCCAAGTGCCATGATTTCTGGTGAATAACCACTGTCTGATGTTACTACTCATATGCAGACTTACTTTTGGATGGTACACTTACCTGAGAAAGAAGACAGACTTAGTATTGGCCACCAAATGTATTAGAGGTTGAATTGTACCCACCATGTACCAGATATGCAATTAAAACCAGGTTGTTTTTTTAAAGAATGAAATGTTGCCATCTAGTTTATTTCCTACTGTGTTTGCTATTGATCATGGCATTTGCAATTCTAATTAGGAAATGAGTGAACTTAGTGAGTAATGTAAGTTTAATAAGCATATTTTACCCAGAGACCAAACCGTATTCCTAAAGCATTCTATGAGCTAATGCAATCATAGTTATATTAGTTATGATATTAATATATTAAAATGTTAATAGCTTAGAATTGATTTTCAAAAATACAGGAATTTATTTTTGTGAAGGCAAGCATTTATTTATGATTGAAAAAATAGAAGAGGAATTTAATACATTGTGTTGAAAACTTTATATGTTTGACAATAGCGTACATTCCACACAGGGATAGCATACATAAGAAACATATATATTTTTGATACAGTTGAAAAAACAACAAACTAATATTGAATTACCTAAAAAACCAACATTTATGACTCTCCATAAAACCTAAGGGTGGTTATGAACTGATATGTAGAAGTTTCAGTAAATTATAACTGATTGAACTTGACAATGAATACAGTCAACGACTGAAAACTGGTTACATGAAACTCTCTATTATGAACTAGAAAATATTATCCATCAAAAGAAATGGAGTATTGGGAATACTCCAAGATAAGATAATTATGTTTTTAGAACTAATATTGACCTAATATCAAAGATGACTGATGATTCATAATAATGCTTATCATTCAACTGTGCAATCACCTGATTACTGAATTGTCAGACTGCCTTCTTTACTACTGTCAAGATTCTTTTAAGCTATGTATTTTATTAAACAAAATAATGAATGTATGAATGAATAAATGCATGAGTATATGGATTTATAGGTCAAAAGGTAGAAACAATAAAAATATTTAGAATCATCTTAAGTGGGAGAAGACATGATTTTATCATTACAAATTGAAAAATTTTAGGCTGCATTGGTATTTGGAAATAATCCTAAATTAAAATTTTGCTATCACATCATGTAAAGTTTAGAATCTTACAGAAAATATGGAACATAAAGCCAGAAGTAATGGAATAAAGAAAAAATACAATAAAAGCTGAGAGATTTACAGTACTGTTTTCATAATTTGTAGTCACTACCAGAAAAAAAAAACAAAAAACGTTATGTGAGTGGGGTGAGGGTGAGTGTCAGAAGGGCTGTAGCTAATTTTTCTTTTCAAATAATGAGATTGAAAGCATTTATGACACATATAAAGTGTTGTATTTTTGACTGGTGACAAAGCTCAAGGTACAGGACAAATTTGGCTGTGCTACATTATTTTGGTCAAATATCAAATGGGAGACCTAGTCTCATCATTTATGTAATGCAGTGAAGAATATCAATTTGGTTTAATTTGCTTTTTTAGACTGAATATTATGAAAGCATGCTGTTAATAAAATGCTAATGATCCTTAATTTGTATTTCAGTAATATGCAATGTCAAACACTCCATATATAATCGTGCATTCTGGAATGCACATCTGAAAAGATATCCAGAGTAATGATTTTTTAAAGCACTTCTCAGTGATCTAAAACACAATGAATAATTATTAGATTTATTTATATGTTTAGATCCCTTATCTTGTTTACCCAAGTGCTTGAAATTGCTTGCAAAGTATATGTAATAAAGGATAAAACAAAATTTCAGAAGAGTGTAAAACAGAGATGGAGAAATAATAAAACCATGTAAATGCACAGCATTTTGACACTTGCTACAGATGGATCTCAGAATGACTCTACATTTAATTGTCACAAAGAAGAAAATATACGATTTTTTCATTGGATTAAAAACCATTTTAAAATTAGGTTAATCTTAATTGCACAGTTTTCTTGATATCATGATCTGATAGATAATTTCCTCATGACCTCTAAAATAGGACATGATAATTAATGCTGTCTCTGAACCTACAGTAAATATCACTGTGTGTATATATGTTCATATATATACAAAATGTATAAATTCATGTATATTTTACATGTGCACACATATATGTATATATTAAATTCATGTATATATTACATATATTACATATGTAATTATATATATGCGAAATGCAGTAATGGAAATTCTATTGGAGGAGGTTTGCAAAATTAATTAGTACAAATAGATTGTCCAGTCTCTGGTAATCTGACTTCTTAATCCAAAGAAATAATTTAGACTATCTTAACAGGGTTTCTTATCTCAAAGTCTGTGTTATCATAGGGTTTCCAGAGATGTGATGCAGGGGTGAGTATCCACTGTTGTAGATACCGCATGTACCGTTTCACATTTCCCTACTTTCTGATCACATAACATTCACAAAATGAATTTTAACCTATAAAATTTAGAGAATCATTGCATACCATGTGCTCATGGAATTATTTTAATTCTGGAATTATCATGAATAGTTATGTCCTTTGATGATTTATTACTATTTAATTGCTAATATTTAAGTGATTTACTATTGGTATTGACAGTGTCAGAAATGAGGGCACCTTTTTTGTGATATTGATGATATTTCATTTAAAACTATTGTTATAGGTAATTTATATGATTTTCCCCTAGAATCTTCCCTTACAGAGTTTAGCATGTGCCTGGAAATTCTTAACTATCAAGGAGATAGATTTGCTAAAATAAAAGCTACAGATGAAGTGTTTATGAACCAATATTTGGAGAAGGGTTTCACTATTCTTCATGTTCATATTGTCTCAATTAATGAAACCCACCAAATCTATTTCTTCATATAATACTTAGGTCTCTGTCTATGTAAATGGGCAATATTATATAATTCTTATGTGTAGACTATTTCCTCCCAGCTCAGAGTTTACACTTGCTACTTTGAACATACTGGTATCGTAATTCACTTTCAATCCTGGAGACAATGTGGGATGACAGGGGTGGAGGATAAGGACAATTGCTATCTTCTTAAAAGGTAACAGCCTCAGGTGAAGTAACAGCAAGTCATCAGGCAAGGCAGAACTTCTGTCACTAGACAGGAGAAGAGGTGTTTTTCTGCTTTAAATAGACTTTTTGTGATTTGTGGTTTAAAACCCTTAGAGTCATCATAATTCATCCAAATGCCCCATTCTACTTTTAAGAGTCCTTGTTAATCCCTTAAATTTGGCTCGGCTGATCAATCCATTTGTGTTATAATTTAGGAGCTTGTGGTAGAAGTTTCTGCTTCACTTTTCCGTTTCAGCAACCCAACCCTGCATCTGCAAGAGATGAGACTCTTTTAGGATACACACGGGAGATTTCTTGTTCTTTATTGTTATTAATTAAGCTGAGAATGTAAAACCTTAAACTTACTTTTAAAAAAAAAAATAAAAACTTCAGTGCCATCTGAATAGTCAGCCTACCTGACATTTGTATTATTCAATCACATCATAAACAATCTGTCACAGCAGCTTGCTGGTCTGTTGGAGGTTGCCTTCAATGAGTATTTCATTCTAGGGAATTACAAGATAATGATTTATGTAACTATTTTGGCACACATCTGTGCACTAATGGTACCCTATTTTCCAACTTTCAAAACAACCAAGGCAGATAAACCAATTTTGTGAGAGTCAGTTTCTTGCGACCTCTCCAGTTACCAAATAGTCTCTCAGGCAAAGTTCTAGGTATTTTTAAACAGAGAGGGGTTTAATTCAGGAAAGTTGGTTTAATTCAGTAAAATGTTATTAGAAGTAATTGATTAAGGAAAGTTAAAAAAAAAACAACACACAAAACTAAACCTTTGATTTAAATACCAAATCATTTTGGTTGCAATCCAGAAGTTAGAAAGCTACTGCTGCTTTCAATATTACTGCCTCCACGATTCCTTTCATTCACGACACTGGTAACTAGATACTGGGAAATGAAGTCTACCCCCTACAAACATTCAGGTCTTTTAGGATTTCTTTAAGAGCTCTAGAAAGATGACTCTTATTCCATTCCTTCCTTTCAAATCTTGCATGAGTGGATCTCAATGGCAGAAACTAAATTGTATCCAGTACCCTAGCCACAAAGGAATCTGAAAAGAGGCCTTTTAATCCTTGCAATACAGGATGGTGCATGGGAGGGATTCAGTTTACTCAATCTTTTCAGCATCACTTGACATAGTTGATTTTTTTTCTTTCTTTCTCTCTTAAAGCACTTTCTGCTCTTGCTTTCCACGTACTGGTATTTTTCTGTTTTCTCTCCTAATATATGGCCTGCTACTTCTGAGGATGCTTTTCTGGATGAAGTAAGTGAGCAAAATGTGGCCCGAAGGATAGGTTCATAATCTTTGATAGCAAGGGAGACCTCTGAATAAGTGCCATTTAAAAAGGAAACTGAAAGTCTTTGTGCGTGTGCATGGGCATGTGCATGCATACAAATGTTGGGTAGATTTTATGAATAACACCAATCATTTTTTCTTTCTTTCTTCCTTCCTTTCTCCCTTCTGTCTCTTCTATGGCAACTATAGAGACCATATGCTGAAGGTGGCAGTATCACAATGTGGAATTCCTTGGTATCCTGTGTAACTTCCTGAAGGGAAGTCACACAAGGGACAGCTACCCTATTATAAAGAACTATATTGACTGGCATATAAAAAATAAATATTTTCGCCTTGTTTTAATCCACTTAAAACTAAAGAGACTGTTTAGCTTGTTGGTTTCATGAAGGTTTGAGGTTTATCAGAAAATAATGCTAGAAGGGGACAAAAAATTATGGGCATAAGCAATAAATTATCACAATAGGCAATGACATTTAGGTTGGATAAGAACAGATGGTATTGATGGATAGTTAGAACGTGAAGTATCAATATATTTACAACATTGAGAAGTAAAAGGTTTGTGAGGGTATTTTAACAAGTGAGAAGAAGAGTATGGAATTATGTTTTAAAGTGTCTGATATCAAGAGTTGATGGGATGTTCATTTTCTTTTGGTTGCAAGATTGAGGTCATAGAAGTGCATGATTGTGGAGATACAAAGGAAAAATAAAATCACCAGCTATGAGGAGATCAACAAACTGAAAGTTCAAAGGTTTAGGAGAACCATTTGAAAGACATTTGATTCATCCATTCCAATATTTTAAATATTCTAGTATTAGTAGTAGATGAAGCCAGAACAACAGAAAACTTGTATTAGAATTCTCTGTACTCTTTTCTCTTTACATTTTACAGAATTACTTTTGGGAATGATAGTAGGCATTAGTGTCAGACTGTCCAGCTTCTAAACCTGGTTTTGTCACTTACTAGTTAAATGGCACTTGGCAACTGGCTTCCTCTTAAAAACATTCCCCCCACCCCCTAATATAAAGGTAATTTTGAAGATTAAGTAAAAGATTGATTTTTAATTTCTTGGCTGTTAAATTACTTTCATTATTACGTAATATCATGGCTTTCAACTTGGCTTGATGACTTCACATTAAAATTTACAACAAAATTCACTGTAGTGATATTGGTGAAGACAATATCCACTATATCATTTATTATTACCCACATAACTCTTCACAAACAGCAAAACAAAAACAAAACCAGAAACAACCTTCCAGATTGAAATGCCAGGAGAAATTCTCTTGCACAGAGAAACTGTTAAGTATTTTCAAATTCCACAAATCATGCTAACAGATGTTCAATCCCTTTTAGCTTTGGTGACTACATAATTAGAGTCAAAATTATAACTTAACTTTAATATAGGGAGGGATTCTGAAAATACCTTCTACACACTCTTTCTCTCTATTAATCATAACCTTTTATTTTAATTTCTATTTAACACTTACTCATTTTTATTGCATTCATTTTGCAAGTCACCCCAATTCCCTTACATGTGTATGAATAACCTCAATATCCTTGATTCTAAAACAAAAACTATTGGAAAAATGGAGGTCCAGAAGAAGATTTCTCCTGCTATAGAAATATATTTTTTTATTTTAATAGTGAGTGCTTTACATTTTGGGACTAGAATGAAGCAGTTCTCTTTTGTGTGGTGTAACCTGAGCCTGTGTTTAATACACCTCTTTCTACATGCATCATTTTGATTTAAAAGGTTAGTTGTGCATTATCTATTGACTTTGTTTCTTAATTTGGTCCACTCTATGTTATAATTATTATGTCTTTACATTGTTATTCCTAAAATCCTATGAGGATTCTAGAGCTTTTTTCTCAATTACATTTACACAGATATTTTAATGGTAAAGTGATGGTATGCTTTCCTACTCTACCATTGAATAAAGCAGATATCATTTTAATTATGTCCTATTTTCATCCCTAAAACTAGATCTTGCTACACTGTGCCTGAGACACCATGTTAAGTAGAACAACTGGAAGCGTCTTTGAGAAATTGCTCAGAGTTTAAATGTTTCTTACTTTTCATACCAGCAAATTATTTCATCTTTGACCTGTAATTTGACATTCTAAGCATAGGATGTTCTGTATTTTAGTATCAGGTGTTATTAAGTCAGTTGGATTTCATCCAATCTCCTACTTATTCTGACACTGGGACAGCTGAGAATACATCACTAAATTTCAACCTTACATAAATTTCAAGAAAGGGAAATACACAAGAAGCAAATGAAGAAAGTTGCTATTGGTCCAGACAACAGCTTTGTGAAGTCTGGCACACAATAAACCAAATAAGGTCTCATAAACTGCTCTCTTCTAGACAGATTTATATTTAATTTTAGAAGACATATGTTGTATACCTACTGTGTGGAAAATACTAAGTTCTTAAAAAACAGAAGAAATAGAAACAAAATAGTCCAGGCTTCAAGGAATAGCTCTTGTGTACATGCTGTAGTATTACCCAAGTTGAGAGAAAAAAAAAATGTGTTCTTTATAATGTGTACCTGATAAAGTAACTTCTTACAAATTTCTAACTAATAGAAAACTATGATACCGGGCACTGAGGTAACTTTAGGAAATAAAAGGCTGGGGCTCAGGCAGCCTATCCCAAGTTCAAATTCTTAACTCATTTGCTTGATTTAAGTTTTCTAAAACTTGTCCCTATTTTACATTATTCAATATGGTTTTCCACTACACTTTTATACACATCTCTGCTTCAGTCCTTTAATTTATTCATATTCTTTATTTATCAAAAACATATTGAAATAAAAGAAAACTAAATAAATGAAGAGGTATTCCATATTCATGGATAGGAAGACTCAATATTGTCAAGACATTACTTCTTCTCAACTCAATCTATGGATTCACACCATGTTTCCCTGAAAATAAGACCTACTCTGAAAATAAGGCCCAGTTAAGATCATCAGCCAGATGGACGCATTTAGTACATTATGATGATGTTCCAGAAGAAGACATGACTGTATTTGAATAAATGTTGATTGCTTTACATGCAAAAATAAGATATCCCTTGAAAATATGCTCTAATGTCTCTTTTGGAGCAAAAATTAGTATAAGACCCAGTCTTATTTTGGGGGAAATACACTATAAGACCTGATCTTATTTTTGTGGAAATATGGTAGTAATTTCTTGAAATCCCAGTAATTGCTTTTTGGGATATTGACAAATTAATTTTAAAGTTTATATAGAGTGGTAGAGGACCCAGATAGCCAATTCAACATTGAGAGAGAAGATTAAGTTGGAGGACTGACACTATTTAACTCCAACACATACTATAAAGTTACAGTAATCAAGGTAGCCTGTTATTAGCAAAAGTATACACATAAATAGATTGATGGAACAGAATAGAGAGTTCACAAATAAACCCTTTTATTATTTTATAGTAATAAAATAAATATAGTCAACTGATCTTTGACAAAGGAGCAGAAGCAGTACAATAGAGAAAAAGAAAGTCTTTTCAACAAAAGGTTCTGGAACAGTTGGACATAAACATGCAAAAACAAATAAATAAATAAAACAAAAAACAAACCTAGACACAGACCTTACACCTTTCACAGAAATTAACTCAAAATGATTCACAGACCCAAATATAAAATGTAAAACTATAAAACTCCTAGAAGATAACATAGGAGAAAGCCAAGATGACTTTGAGTTTGGTGATGCCTTTTGAGATACAATACCAAAGGCAAGATTGATGAAGGAAGAACTGATAAGCTGAACTTAATTAAAATTAAAAATATCTGCTCTTAAGAAGACATCAAGAGAATGAAAAGGCTCATAACAAACTGTGAGGAAATATTTACAAAAGACATATCTCATGAAAGACTGTTAATTAAAATGTACAAAAAACTCTTAAAACTCAACAATAAGAAAGTGATCAACTCAATAGAACATTAGCCAAAGACCTTAGCACACAACTCACCCAGGAAATTGTATATAGTGGGACTCCAGAAGAGGGCTGAACTCAGTGGGATTCCAATATTGAAGAGCACTAACGGAGGAGAAGCTGGTTGTTAAAGAGCAGCCATAGAGGTAAGAGGAAAACTTTCATATAAGAGAAGAGGGAAGAGCATATTTGGGTGTAGTCAACAGTGTCAAATATTAGAATGAGATCTTGTAAGATGAGGACTGAAGCTTGTCTGTGACAATTCAGAGCAGCTTCAGGTGAATGGTAGGAACAGAAGCTAGACTGGAGAGGTTGAAGCGCAGGACATGAGAGAATGTCCATGGAGTAACAGCAATTGGAGTCATGGTTGGAGAGAGATTTAAGGAGATAAATCTTTTTAAAGAAATGAGAGACTTACGCATGTTTAAATACTAGATGGAAAAATTGGTAGAGAAGCAAAGGTTGAAAATAACAGAAGGAAAGGGGGATCCTCTTTAGACCAAATCCCGGAAAAAAATGGAGGGGACCTAGAGGATGAGGAAGAGCAACTCTTTCTTTGTAACAGGAAGTCAAGAAGGGCAGAGATCAGATTTGGACCCTCTCTGTCTTTTTATCTTAGATATGTTTGCTTTAAAGGACAGAACGAGATTTATATTAGACATAGAGGCTTAGGGAGAGGACTGCACAGTTCAATAAAACAAGAATGAAAAGTCAGTATGGTGTCCTTGGGCAACTGCTGAGACAGCAGTTTCAGCAGCTTTGAGGCCACTTAAGTCCCCCTGTCGGGTTTACAATGGGAGGTGGTGGTGATGAAAAGGGCTCAGTGAGTGCAAACCACTGCTGAAGAAAACAGACTGGTAAAAGACAGCTACTCAGGATGGTGCCAGAAAAAAAGGCTGGTAGGTGTGGGAGGGGGAGAAAACTTTTTGAAAGGCAACCTCATTAATGGCAGGTCAGTGTCTTTGAGGCCCCGAAGACTCAAAGATTTACCGCAGGGCCCTGGATGCCTGCACAGCCGGAGTAAATTTCACAAGATCCCATAATTCCCAGAGGCTCCGCCCTCGGAAATAGAATAGCCCCACCTGCAGCTGCAGGTTTCTAGGCTGAGTCTCAGAGGGTCACTTCCCCACCCCACAGCCTGCGCAGAGAGGCAGAAAGCCCTCCTCCCCACAGGTCCCCTGATGTCCCCAGACGGCTCCCAGGCAGTCCAGCCACCTTGAGGCTCAGCTATTGGCCCTGCCCCAGGCCTGTCGAGCATTTGCAGAGCAGCAGCAGCACTTCCTTCCCTGCCTGCACGACTCCCGCGCTCAATTGCCTCCCAGAGCCTTGTCTCCCAGACCTGGCAGCACGTTTGAAAGTTCCAGCGAGGCCGTGCTCAGGAGTCCAGACTCGGCCCACCGCAGGTGCAGGCCTGCATGGGGGTTTCCATCCAGTCGTGGACACCGCTGGGCAATTCTCCACCAGGCCACACACAAGACCCCGCTTTCTGCAGGTAGGTCTTGTATCATATTTCTTTTACCTGAAAACTGTCCTTTGACATGTCTTATAATAAAAAGTATTGAATTCTCTCAGTTTTTGTCTGCAAAAGTTGTTTTTTAACTTCCTTTTTGAAAAGTATTTTCGCTTGTTACAGATTTCTTGGGTTGAAGTTTTTCTCCCAGAACTTGAAAGATGCCACTCAGTTGTCTTTTAGCTGGCATACAAATTGAGACGTGTGGGTTTTGTTGTAGCTATAATTACCCTTCGTGGTTTTTCTGCTTCAAATTCCTTTAAAGCTACCTTGTGCACAGAGTGCAGGTTGGATTGTCAGAGGGTTTTTCCTTCAATGTTCCTGTTCTATTAGCTTTAGACTTTCCCTGTTTGCTTCCACATCACCATGGGCCCCTCTCCACTCTCTCATCCCAGACCCAGCCTGCATCAGCTTGCTAGTCAGTGCTGAGTGGCCTGGCGGTGGGGTCAGGAGGGCGTTTACTCTATGTTGTCCAGGTTCAGTTTCAGTGCTAGAGTGGCTTGGTGTTTCTGGTTCTTGAGGATGGGGCTGTCTCTATGATCTCGCTCTGGCTCCTTTTGCCAGATGTAGGATACCCCTAATAGCCAGTGTCTGGGACGTTTCTAACCCACCTCCCAAGGGGAGAAAGAAGTTTGTAGTTGTTATTTTTTTTCTGGTTTCCTGGATTATCTGCAACTATGTTTGCTCTTCCTCGCTCTCTTCCCCCTACTGGTGACTCAAGATTTTTTTTTTTTTTTTCTTTCTTTCTTTTCTTTTTTTCTTTTTCTGAAGGGGAGGTTTCATGTGGAACTTTGTGCATTCCTACAGTGGTGCCTTTTTACTGTCTCTCATTCTGCTAAAATTGTTCTTGTTGCCTTGTACTGACATCCATGGAATAGTCTGAGATTGAGTATAAAATCCCTGGTGTCTGTGGCTCTTGAGAGTTGCATACCCTTAGGCTATTTCACACTTGGTCTTTAGCGATTTGTTAAAAATTTTAGCTGAAATCTTCTTACTGGCTTATTTGACTGCTCAGTTTTCCTACTTTGTCTCATGCCAAATAAACCTCCACTCATGTTTCCTTGAAGGTGCCTGAATTTCCTTAGATTTATCGTGTTTGTTGCCTGGTGACCTCAGATGAATAGCTCAGAACAAATTACATATAACTTTGTAGATTATTAGGTTTTTTTCTTGTTGTTTAATTCGGAGTCATGCTCTTTCCACCTTTCTATACCCTAAGTGGAAGCCAGACCATTTGGGAGAAGAGTTTTTGTCCAGATGGAAACCATGAAAACTGGTGCCTGCTTCCTATAATGAAAAAGTGGCTCACACTTGTGTTGGGCTATTGAGATTATTCCATTAGCAGTTGTGTGGGCATCACCCTTTGAAAATTTAGGCCTTCTTTAAAAGGCCAGAACAACAACAACAACAACAACAAAACTAAAATGCCAGAACAAAATTTGTCTATGACCAAAATGTGTATGTACTATCGTATTGTAAATGTAATGCCTCTGACATATCATTACTAAACTATAAGCTTTGAGTTGCATTTTTTAAATTTATTTATTGCTAATAGAGTGACACATTAAATGGATGTTCATATATATACTGGGGGTGCCAAAAAAGTGTATATACATGACTTGTAGTCATCTTTTGTTACCGGTATATATTATTACAATTTTAATACAGTTTTTCCTTTCTTAAAATATGTATACATTTTTTTGGCAGCCTCTGTATATAGAAGTTAAAAGATGGCTATTTTAACAAGATATCATGGTAGGGAAGCTCATTTTATTACCTGTTCATTTAAAATTTTAGAAATTTTATTTATCTGAGCGGTGCGTGTTCATGGCTGACACGTTCAGCTTGGTTGTATGTTTTACTCCAAGTTTGTTTAGCTACTCTGCTAAACATGAGGAGGAAGTAGAATGTTATAGTTAAGTAGATTTGAGGATGTCCAGGGTAGTAATATGAAGAGAAACAGAGATAAGCAAAATGAAGCATAACCAAGGGTACTATAGTTCTACCCATGCAAACAAGAAGCTGAGGTCTCTTTATGAAGGTAAATGTCCTTCATTTTAAAATTTTCTCCTCAAATTTCTGAGTATAATGGTGTAAAAGGGACACACACACACACACACACACACACACACAGAGGGTGCCAAAAATGTATACACATTTTAATAAAGGAAACTGTATTGAAATTGTAATACTCAATATATACCGATAACAAAAGATGAATACAAGTCATGTTTGACTTCTGCAATTACAAGAGGTGCTCAAAGTGGTTACCATCAGCATCCAGACACTTCTGATTATGGCGAACTACGCTTGAGCAGTGTTGACCAAATTGTTCACTTGTATACATTATTTTGGCACCCCGGTATATATATATACATACATACACATATATAGAGAGAATTTCAAAAGTTATCAACTTAAGTATATACACATGTTTTAGATGTGAGTGGAAATGAATTTGTTGCTTCTTGGGTAGGTTTGAATTCCCATGTTTCTTATACGCTTAACCACACTGAATTTGATTTTAATTTTTATATATCCATTGCAGCATCGGTCTCAAATTTCATTGAACTACTTAATCGTACGCTCAAATGAAGAGAAGAAAATGAATGCATTGAACTTGTTATAGTGAAAAATGATATTCAGTCTACAAAGTAGTGCCTTGGTATGAGAATTTGAAGGACACTTTGGACTCCAAAGAATTTAAGGATTACCTACTAACTTTAGGATTAAACTCCAGTGCAAGATCAGGTTCCAAACTATACCTGGATTCCCTCTTAGTTTGCCTCTACTTGCCTATTTGGCTATTCCACTTTCTCAATGAATATTGTGGAACTAACAAATCCCCATTTATCTGTGACTCTGCCTACTAGATGCCAAGTTCTAACTGCTAGATTAAAATGTATGCTCATTTGTTTTGGGTCCATACCCTCAGTTCTTTTCTTACTTTGATGGGCAGGTTTAGTTTAAGATCTGAACCTTCCTCAATATATCTTGTCCTGCTCCAATTATCAAAGCCATGCCTGGTTGTGTCAGCGATATTAATAAGTAAATAATAATAATTACAGTCATTTTTGCAATCACCAGTGAGTGCCAGGAAGTCAGGTCTGCTCTGAGAGCCTTAAGAAATATTCATAGTCTTCATAGTACCGCTATGTTTTATTATTATTGTTATCCTCATTCACACATTAGAAAAATGAAGCCCATGTAATGTTAGTTGCCTAAAATTATTCAATAAATTGTGGAGCCACAGAGAAAAAAACAAGCTGACTTCAAATTCTCTTTTAATTACTGTCTTATACCCTTGGTGCTGGGCACTAAATATATCTATTTATAAATGTCGGATGGCCCACATTTTCAATACATTCACAGATTTATCTCCTTTTGAAGTTCTCCACATTAAAAGATAAAGTAACAACATTGTCTACTTATAGAAAAAATAATAATCCTATGTCTATACAAAGCCATCATTAGGTACTTGTTGATTTCTTTCAGACCCTGAACACATGCCTTACTGCTTACATTTATTGATGCTTCAGGGTAACTATTTTTGGTTATAGCTATAATCATAACTGTCAAACAGAAGTGTATGTAATTTTTTCCCCTTATAGTTTCAAGTCCTATTTTCATTAGAATCATTGCTATAAGGCTTGAGGCTTTTCAGATCATAAAGCTTGCCTCCTAAATCAGAAACAGAGAGGACTCTTCTACAGGATGATATATGCTTTCATATGTGTGTGTCAAAATAAAGCAATATGCTTGTTGAAGGATGATTTTTACCTATTTCTGTCTTTTTTGTTTTTTGGCTCAGGAGTTAACACTTTCCAAAAATACGTTAAAAATTAATTAAAATTGCATTGGCTGAAAAGCAAATTGAAACTGTAGTAAAGTCAATGTTAGTTTTTTCACTGCTAAAGTGAACCAATTACCTGTTAGATACAGTCCTGTTTCTTTAAAAGTTTCTATCAATTGTAGCAACTGTTTCTGAATGTTGTGACGAAATCAGTTATAGTATTTAAGTCAAGGATTTCATTTTGAGTAAAATATTTTATTTGATAAAATTAGACACAGTTTTTTGCTTGCTTTGCCTTAGAATTTTCTCCCACTGGACTGAATAATATGGTGTCTAAGAGTATTAATTTCATTGGCAATTTGTTGTAAAATTAGAAATTCACATTAATTTTTTTGTTACACAGGAATTTAAATTTATAAAGCAATTTGAGAAATCATATAGATATAGAGAAGTAATAATTAAAAGGAAAAAAATGCTTTCATATCTGTATTCCATGTTCCCTACATATGCAACTGATCTTGAATTTGCAAATAAGTGAAAAGGAAGAGAGAAATAGTCATATAATACATCAGTGCTCACGATTAACCATACTATTGGGAAGATAGTTTTACTTCCTATATGCAAGAAATTATCTAATAGGTTCTTCCCTTACAGTCTCTCCTATGTGTTTCTTCCTTTACATTATTAATAATATCTTAGTCAGACATTGATAACTTTGCATTTAAGTAACTTCAATAAACTTACGTTTACTGCCACCAAACTTGCTACTTTCAAACTGCTTCCAGATGGTTATTTTAAAAACATCACTTTCACTTGGTTGTCCCTGTTTAAAATTCCTTATCCCTTAGTTTTCACTCAATCTCACTTGATTGACTTCTCTCTGCCCAGCGCTCATTAGCAGGCCAGCTTCTCTAGGGATAACCATGGATGTTCTGATCAGTTTTGTTGCCATTGCTTATGCTTTTCCCAAGATAAGCCAAATGCTTTCTTTCCTTTATGTCCAACACTGTATCTACTTCCTTCATAAAGTCTCACTCAGTTGATTCATCTTTGTTATGATTTTCTCTTCTCTGACTTCCTAAACCCATCTACATTGTATAGTCTCAAACTGGACTCTAGCTAGTATTGTTTTCTAGGTACTTCATGCTTATTATTTCTCCAAGTAGGTTATTCATCTTAGACTATTATTGTATTTTCTACCAAGGCTTGTTGAACATTAAGAAACAAATAGATATTTAAGTAACATTAAAACATTATAATAATACACATTATTATTATAATATAAACATTGTTATAGTTAAACATAACAATGTTTAAATATAGTAGCGTGCACTTAAAGCAATATAAGTGGTTAAGTGTTCAACAAGATGTCCACATGTCCACAGTTTTTAAAGACCATCTCATAGATTGTTATACATGAAATTAGCTACCCCTTATTCTAGCATTTCTTCCAAGTAAAAAGTAGCACGGTATTATCCTGAATTAAACTTTGAAAATTGTTGGCTAAGTTTAAACATCACATGTTCAAAATATCTTAAGATGAGTAAATTTTTTTCAACAATAATTTTTAATTTATTATGTTAATCAAATAAGAGAAATATAGCACTCAGCTTTTACTTCTTAATTTTTATGTTTTATATACAATTTTGAGAATCTAATAATGTTATGGACCTGCTCACTACTTCCTCCCTTTTCAATGCCGTGTACATAAACACACATTTTGATGCAATCTCCTTTGGTTTATATTGGAAACAGATTTGCTTTATAAAAAATATAAAGTCAACTTAAAACCATATTTCCATACTCCAAGTTTGAAATGAAAATAAAGACTTCCTTTAAAAAAAGATATAAATGCAAATTGGGCAAGTAAAATCAAAACAAGGAAAGTTAATCTGCTTAAAAGTATATTTAAATGGGAAGGTTGCTGGTATTTGACTTGAATAAGAAGTTGGTATTTTGGATTTGACTTTGACATGGCAAAGCTCATGTCATCTTTAATATCCAATTGAGCTGTTTAACTTTTCATTTTCATAATAATAAAGGTTGGTAATCTGATTTGTAGAGGTTCGTAGAAGCACATCGTATCAGAATTCCTATAGCTCACATTGCCAAACAAGGGTTAGCTTATGTCAAAGAATTCTTGATTTTTTTCCTAAGGGTCTAAGTCAATTTCATGTTAGATCATTTCTTTTCAAACAAATGAGGATATATATATATATATATATATATATATATATATATATATATATTTATCTATATCTATATGTCTATATCATCTATCATCTATATCTATAAACTATCTATATCTATTATTATAGATAGATTATAGATATAGATATTGATAGACAGATTGTAGATATAGATATAGATACACACACACACACACACACACACACACACACACACACTAGAGGGTGCCAAAAAAATGTATACAAGTGGATACTTTGGTCAACTTTGCTCAAGCAGTAGTTCATAATCACAAGGGTCTAGATGCCGTTGGTAACCACTTTGAACACCTCTTGTAATTGCAGAAGACAAACGTGACTTGTATTCAGTTTTCCTTTCTTAAAATGTTTATACATTTTTATGGCACCTCTTGGTTTGTGTTTGTATGTCTATGTGTGTGTGTGAGTGTGTGTGTGTGTGTGTGTGTGTGTGTGTATATATATATATATGTATATATATTTGCAATGTGGTATTATTCATGTTATTTCAGCAAGAAAATATTGAAATCTACACTAATCTTAAAATATTATGAGAATTAAATTTCAAAAGGGTCCTGTATTATTTTCTGGTATTTGTAGATTTCTACCTAAGAAACTGACATGTCTTTGTGATTCCTGACTTCAGCCCAGAGAAACATTTCTTCTAGTCCTGGAAAGTTCAAATAGTTGTCTCTGTTGACTCTATTAATATTAGTATTAACATCATAATACTAAGACGTTACTTGCCTGTTTCATTCACATTTTCTCATTTTTTTTCATGTCATCTTTTCCTTTGGTAGCACCAAAGATCAAGGTGATAACAATAAAAAACAGGTATTTATGCAGTTGTCACAGGCCAAATTGATATATCAAACCCATCAGGAGAATGGGTTTTCCATAGACTGTATATATGTAGTAATGATATTTAATACAACCAATGAGAACACAGTGATTGATCACCACATGGTTTACTTATTCTTACAATGACCATTTATCTGGAATTTTGATAGGTCTGAAAATTCATTAAAATATTTTTTATTGGCAACTTGTATATACTTGCTTATAATTTCATGCTTCCTCTGCTTCTAAAAGATAAAAATTGAGACAGAAGTGGTATTGTATAGGTTGGTTGAACTCCAGCTTTTTCTTTTTTGTTTGCTTTGTCCCTCTCATCTCTGTGAGCACACAAATCATAAATGTCATACAACCTCCTTCTCTTCAATTCCCTTCTCCAAATTACTGGTCCAATATGCTGTCCTGAGCTCACTAACTTTGTACAAATCATTTCTGACAACATTATAATTTTGTTTATATGTGTATACTCAAACATATAATACTTTTGCATAAAACACATTTAATATAATTTCTTTATGATCAACTGTACCCCCAAAATGTTCCCCTCATGTGTTCCATGTTTACTTAAATTTCCATTATCTCTACACAAAAGCTCACCTTTAATTTTCAACCTTCTTTTCTGATAAGTATTTCCCATCAATGTCTTTATAAGTTCTCATGTATTTTAGCCAAAGATTTTCTGAAGTACCATGTTTCCCCGAAAATAAGACTGGATCTTATATTAATTTTTGCTCCAAAGGATGCATTAGGGCTTATGTTCAGGGGATGTCATTCTGAAAAATCATGCTAGGGCTTATTTTCCAGTTAGTTCTTATTTTAGGGGAAAAACAGTATCAGTGAAGATGACAGCTGAACCTTGTTTTGAAAGATTTACCTCATTTCTGTGGCAAATTCATATGCCGTTTATCGCCAATCCATGAATGTGTTTTTCCCTGATACATTATTCTGAGAGTTGACTTTCATATTCTTTCAAAAATATTAAGCTTCATAATGCTGTGGCAGTTGAATGTAGGTTCAGGCAACTTGCTTATGTAGGATCAGTCATGTCCTGAGCTCTGAGATCAAACTGGCATTCAGTGGAACAGTGATTCCTAAAGTATTGTCCAGGGGTTCTTGGAGTCGGCAATGCCAAAACAATTTCACAATAATACTAGGATATCATTTGCCTTTTTAACTCTCATTTTCACATGAGTCAAGAGTGGAATTTTCCAGAGACTACATAATTTGGTATTGCAACAGAATGAATGCAGAAGCAGGTATGAAAATTTAGCAGTTTCTATTAAGAGAGACATTAAGGGGAATTGTAAAATGTAAACAATGCCATTCTTCACTCCCATTTTCTGCTGTTGTTCCTGGAAGTACAGATATATTTTTATAAACATGTAATGTATGTTAAAATGAACTGGTTTTATTAAGGTCAATTTTACATGAAATTATGAGTAAATGTTTTATAATTTCTCAGTTTTTATTTATAATACAGTAATTATAGACATAGCTTGTATAAACCCAAACTCTTTGGGATCCTTTCAAAGGTGTAAAAGGGTCCTGAAGCCAAATGTTAGAGAAACTCTATCATGGAGGTCGTCTAATTTCTTCTCAAATCTTTACGTGTAGCCGATCTTCTATATACAAATGGAGAACAACTTGTACAGCCAGCTCTGGTCAGTACCAAAACAAATATTTGTCCAGGTCCTATATCTACCTGGGCAGCTTGGTCATCTGATGTACGTTCTTGCTTTCATGGACTTTTGACTCTGGCTGGATCTCCTGTGGTGAAAACTTGTTTTTGGTGCCCTTGTCTGGCTTATTGATACTTGCTTTGTAGTTTTTCTCTCTTGACTCCAGTGTTTCAAGGTTTCAGGAGGAAGATACTCCTTGTACCAAAACAAGCCTGAGGAGGATTCAGCCAAGAGCATGCACATCTCTGCCTGTATTTGTACATTAGGAGTTTGGAGTAATTGACATTGCCACCGATTGTGTTAGCTGTCATTTGTGTGGTTCTAATACAGTTAGTTGCGATCACTCCCGCAGACCAACAGTATCCCTGTTATGTTTATTGACTTTCATTTTTCGTCCTATATCGGGTTTCCAAAGTTCCTCTGTGATTGAGGTTCTTACTTACACTACTCTTGAGTTCATTCTGCTCTTGCCCTCACCCTCCAGTACTTCTGATGGGTGTCTTGCCACTGATACCTAGTCCTTGTAAGTGGATTCTTGTCTTATAATTAGAAGTTCCTGATTTTCCTAGAAAAGTTAGCCCTCTCTTATTTCAACCTACTACTGAAACACATAATCAACTCACTGAATTTCCTTATTTGCAGTTTTTTAAATTTTTTACTCAAGTATAACACACATTATTAATACATACAAATTATAAGCATTTTAGGATGATTTTCACGAATTGAGCGTATTGAAGAAAACCAAAAATGTAAATCATGAAACAGACCCAGCATCCCCAAATCCCATTTTGTCTATTTCTGGTCACTATTCCAAAAATAAAACTACTTTCCTGTCTTTTAACAGTATACATGGTTTTAATGTGTATTAGAAATTTACACACACACACACACACACACACACACACACACAGATACACACATATATATGTATGCCAAGAATTCTGCCCATTTTTTCCCTATTGGCTAGCTTGCCAATTTTCTATTGATTTGGACTGCTCTATATGTGTTCTGTACATAAGCACTTTATCAGATATATGTGTTGCAAATATTTATTCTCTGTGGGTTACCTTTCATTTTTTTCTGGTTATTTTTTAATGAATGAAAGCTCTTGATTTTCATATTGTCTAATATATTATTGTTTTCTGTTCCAGTTAGTTCCCTGTTTTAGACATCTTTGTTTACTCAAGGGTTGGAAATATGTTTTCCTATGTTTCACCCTTGAAGTCCATTACCCTAATTAGAGTTCCACACTGGAATGCAGTACTGAAACTTTGGAAATGTTAAGGACAAAAGCTTAGCAACTTGATTACATGATAATCAAAATAGAGTCTCTGCCAGTGAGCCTCTAACCCAATACATGGTTGATACAGTCATTCAGGGTCCCCCTCCAACTTGTATGCCTTTCTTTGTGCTTCTACTGGGAAGACAAGACGGCATCCAGATCTCAGTGCCTGATTCATTTATTACCTCACATGGAGATGATGGCTGGTAAAAAGAAAAAGAAAATCATTTCAGAAAAAGAGTGCATAGAACAAAAAGAGAATTCCTCAGCCTCTTTTAAGGAAAAGTTTAATTGTCTGCTGCCTTTTGTGACTTGTATATTCTTAAAAAGCATTTACCGCAGAAAGTTGTTGAGGAAATTCTAATATTTCTCATTTTATATTTCCAATAAATATTAGAAAAGATTGTCTTTCTTCTATTTGACCTCTAGCTAATTATTGACATATCTATCACTCACACATCCAATTAAATACTTATATTACCCAAGGATGTATTTGTCTTCTTGTTTTCTTGTTTCCTGTTTCTCCTTTTCTTATTAGCTAGCTGCCTTTGCTTCTGTGTCTCAGAACTATTCAGTTTCACCTGGGTCCCTCTAGTGTGCCCTCAGGGTCATTGGTAGAGATAATCATGCATGCAGTTCCTTTACCAATCTTCACATCAATTCCGTGAGAGGCAAGCGACCTTGGATTTTTGCTAGGGATATAGTAAAAGCTCCTGGCTTTCACTCATACATTTCTATTATTTTGTGAATGAATGAATTTTGTACCATGTTTTAGTGTAGTGTCTTCTAACTCTTTTTCTGATTTGCATGTTTTAGAGTTACTTACACTAGGACCAATATCTGGGTAGCATCCTTTAGGCGTAATGACAAATAAAATAGATGTTTTTTTCTCTGCCCCACTTTAGAGATAATATTGGGCTACCAAGTCTTTTGTAGGAACTCCATTACTTTTCTTCCAAATTTAATCCATATTTCTCAATATTAACATTAGGCTGAGAAATTCTCTTATCGCTCCATGTACTCTTTTTCTGAAATTACTGTTTTTTTCTTTTTACCAGCCATAATTTCCATGTGAGGTAATAAATGAATCTGGCACTGAAATCTGGATGCTGTCTTCTCAGTAGAAGCACAAAGAAAGGCATACAAGTTGGAGGGGTTCTCCAAATTACTATATCAACCATGTATTGGGTTGATGGCTCATTGGGGGAAACTCTATTTTGATTATCATGTAATCAAGTTACTAAGCTTTTGCCCTTACCATTTTCAATGTTTTAGTGCTGCATTCCATATTATTATGGGAGAAAGAATGAACAATTTCTCCTGTTTACTCATCTTTCACTGGCTTTTACTGAACTTAAGAAGATGATACTACCTTCAGGTTGTTAATTACGGATTAGCCCTTATAACTGAAGTTCTCAATTGAGTGAAAGCACAATTGAACAGGATTTTTTCCAAGTCCCCCCAAAACACTGGGATGATAATGTGAGCCAGATCTTGTTATAAACACAGGCCATAAACTCTTTAACCCCAGTTTCCCTCCTCGTTTAATGGTTTCACTGTGTTCAAAGTTGTTATCACTTTTTTATTTTTCCCCAAAATTTTCTGTTGGTTTTCTTCACTTTTCCATAATTAGCTATTGATAGATTGTTTTCTTTTTTCATGATACAAAATTTTTGATGTACCAGTAACATGGATAGGTTAGCATTCATTTGGACATCAACGTTTCATCAGTTCCTAATTTTTCAATACTATTTTGGGACCCAAATAGTGTTTTAATTTTTAAGTTGAGTCAAGGGTCTTTATATTGACTCTACTCCAAACCAATCTGCCTGATATAGGATCTCTGATTGTGTCATACATAGCCTGAGTATGTAACCAGTGGAAGGACTAATAAGACAACTATATTCTCACCATTAGTTTAATATGTTTTTACATTTGATGTTTTTTAGTGGACTTCATTTTTTTAGAGCAGTTTTAGGTTTACAACAAAACTGAGCAAAAGATAGAGATTTCTTGGGTACCCGCTTCTACACACACACACACACACACACACACACACACACACACAGCTTCTTCCATTACCAACATCTTTTAGCAGAGTGATACATCTGTTACAATTGATGAACCTATAGTGACACATCATTATTATCCAAAGTTCATAGTTTATATGTAGGTTCATTCTTGGTGTACGTTCTGTGTGTTTGGGCAAATGTATAATGACATGTATCCAGCATTATAGAATCATACAGAATGGTTTCACTAAACATTATCTGTGCTCCACCTATCCATCCCTTTCTCTCCTCTAGCCCCTGGCAACCACTGATATTTTCAGCTTATCCATAGTTTTGCCTTTTACAAAATGTCATATAATTGAAACCATATAGCATGTAGCCTTTTCAAATTGGCTTGTTACACTTAGTAATATACATTTACATTCCCTCCATGTCTTTTTATGACTTGATAACTCTTTTTAGGGCCGGATCATATCCTGTTGTCTGGATATACCACAGTTTATTTATCGATTTACCTATTGAAGGACATCTTGGTTGCTTCCAAGTTTTGGCAAGATGAATAAAACTGCTATAAACATCTGTGTGCAGGTTTTTCTGCAGAAATAAGTTTTCAACTCCTTTGGGTATATACTAAGCTGTGCAAATGCTGGATCATGTGATAATTATATATTTAATTTTGTATGATATTGCCAAACTGTCTTCTAAAGTGGCTGTACCATTTTTCATTCCCATCAGTAATGAATGAGAGGTTGTTTTTTCTCCCACTTCCTCACCAGGATTTGATGTTGTCAGTGTTCTGGATTTTGGCTTTGTTAATAGGTATGTAGTGGTTTCTTGTTTTTGTTTTAATTTGCATTTCCCTGATGACATATGATGTGGACCATTTTTTCATATGCTTATTTGACATCTGCGGTTCTCCTTTGTTGAGGTTTCTGTTCAGGTCTTTTGCCCATTTTTAAAATTAGATTGTTTTCTTGCTGAGTATTTTGGGTAAGAATCCTTTATCAGTTATGTCTTTTACAAATATTTTTCTCCCTATTTCTGGTTTATCTTTTCATTCTTGACAGTGTCTTCTACAGAGTCCATGGTTTTTATTTTAAGGAAGTCAGCTTATTAATTCTTTCTTGCATGGGTCATGCCTTTGGTGTTGTATCTAAAAAGTCATAGCCATGCCCAAAGTCATCCAAATTTTGTCCTGTGTTATGTTCTTGTTTTATAGTTTTGCATTTACATTTAGTCAAAGATCCATTTTGAGTTACCTTTCGTAATTTCATTTGCTTTTTGTATTTGATTTTCTAGGCTGTAAAAGGTGAGGATTAAGCAGGTGTGAACAACATAGAACCAGCAAAGCTAAGGCCTTTGTTTCTTATCTATTCTTAAAGTCTGCTACAAGTAGCCAGGTCTTATCTCCACCATTGAATCTGTAAATTATACATTAGGGGATCTCAAAATAAGCCATTAGATTGCTTGGGATATCATGGCATAAAAGTCATGTTCCTCATTTGTCTTAAGCCAATGCATTTTAAAGTTGCAAGAAAGTAAATGCAGGGTCATATTCCCACATGTCCCTTGTCAGGGTACAAGTTGAGACCTTGTGTTGATCTTTCCCTGAGCATCTCATGTAATATTTTATTCCGTGAAGCTATTTTAAAAAGAGTAATGCTGATATTATTTGTCTTTGATTTCAGAGGCTTAAAGTTCTGCAAGTGTATTCTCTCAGCTACATATTTTCTAATAGATATTAAAATAGGCATTTTCTTTACTTTCCTGGAATATATTCTGTAGTATAACTTATCTAGGACCTTAAAGAATGAATGAAGTTACTTATAAAACTTCAAACCCAAAGTTTGCTCCACATAACTAGTGTACCAGCTATTAAATATTTATTTTGAAAAATACAATTTTTAAAGTATTATATTTAATTGAATTAAACAAGTGTTTCTGTTTCCTCTACAAATCAATGTGCATATGAATAAACTATATGCTAGTTGAGGTGTAATTTGATATCAAAGTTTTACTTGGTCCTGCCAGTCTTTCACTCACTTGTCAACACTCAGTGATTTACTCAGTAGAAGTATTCTGCTCCTTCAGTGTGGCTAGGGAGGATGGATATGGAAAAATAGAGGAAGAACATATATATGTATATGTATATGTATATGTATATGTATATGTATATGTATATGTATATGTATATGTATATGTATATGTATAACAAAACACATCTGCCCTAGAGACAGTTTTAGTCTATTTAAAAATATTTGCAGTACACATGAAAATACCCTAAGAACTTGTTCTGAATAAAAACACTTTTCATTAAAATTTCAATGTTCTTCGGTAAGGAGGAAAAAGAAACAAACATGTATTTTATATCTTCACCTGGCAGATATCATATCAAGTAAACATTTCACACAGAGTTTAATATTTACTTCTTATAATAATGCTCTTTATAGCTCTAATTTTATAGGTGACTTTAAATATAATTTAAGGACTTAAGTTCAAGGTTACAGGGCTGGAAAGATTTCAAGCTGTTATTTGATCTCAGATCTAACTTATCTCAAAATTCATACTCTTTTTACTATTTCCTGTGACATAGGAAAAAAAAACAATGTTGTTCTCAAGTTTTTTATCACATTGTGAAAAATAAGACAAAGGTCTTCTTTTAATCTATATTTATACTGAAATGAAAGTATATAACATTCAGTCTTTTACTAATAATTATTTATGCGGGGAAGGATTTATTGAACATGAAAATGTTCATTCAATATACAAATGAAGACATTATTTAAAATCATGGGCAAAGAACTAAGGTTACATTTAAATAAACATACTAGACTTAGACAAGAAATCTTATTTTTCAAATAGTAAAGCCAAGAACATACCCAGTCATTTTACCAAAAAAAAAAAAAAAAAAAAAAAAAAAAAGAGCAAATTTGCATCATTACTCAATTAGCATGTATTATAGATAATGTTAAGCACAACAGTGACCCATTACTAAGCAGTTAATTATACAGGCTTTAAGCACTAAAATATATGCTCATTAAAAATGGTCTGCATTATCTTTGGGAACTATTCTGATGTAATATAATAATTAGCTCAATGGTTGGGTCAAGATTTACCTCTAAGTTTTGAACTCAGTTGTGAGAATCAAAAAAATATAATTATTTCCCTCAATCCCAAAATATATCAATAAATAAAACTGTTCAACTAGAACGTAAAATCCATGAAGGGCAGAATTAAACCTTATTGATTTCTATAGCACAGTTCACATTATAATTTTTCCTTTAATGATTGTGGAATTTAACTTTCTTAATGCTATTTTGGACCTTTTTATTACACAGATACCTAGTTGACTATTTTGATGGATTCATTTTTACAAAAGTCAATTCTAATGGCTTTCATGGAGATTGGGATCTTTGTGTATAACTAGTGATATAATAACGTTTGCTAATTCACCTCAAAAATACTGCTCTAGCAGATACAATTTGCTAGGAAAGGGGTGTTTTATACCATGCAAATTATTTTTATTGTTTAGTAAAAATTTCATGGTGTTAGGAATTCTTAGATAATGTGTTCCTGGAAACAAAGGCTTACATTTAGCCTCATTAGGGAAGCCAATGAAAATTCACGTGGGTAACCTGAAGCAAAATATAATTTGGAAATGAGATTATTATCTAAAATAATTTATTTTATTTATTGCTGCTCTGTGTTTTATAAAAATGAGAAAAGAAAATGTGAAAATATGAAGAATGGGTTTGGAGATTTCCGTTGGACAAACATTTATTGTTGTTTAGCCTGAAGGTTGTCAGGTAGCTTCATGACAGCCTTGACTTTTCAACCAACTTTGCTACATGTAAATACAGTCTATGAATGTCCTTTGGCAATAGAATCTGCATGCATTTTAAATTTAAGGCTTTGCGTTTGGGAAGAGAAAAACATTTTAAATGGTAAATAAATAATATAAAGCATCACAGATAAACATCACCTCTGATTTAGTTTCTATACATAAGATGTTGATCTTATATTAAAGCAGAGACAGAAATCATGAACAAGGCTATTTCTAAGAAGTAATAAAATCCAGAAAACAATTTTGGTTTATTCATTCTTCTGATTTCTTGATTTGTAAATTGCTTTTCAGTTTTTTTTTTAAGTTGCAAAAGACAAACAACAGAAGATAATCCAGATGATTGAAATATTTGATTATTAAAGATGAACTAAAATTATATAAAGTAGTTACCCTTTAGAAAGTTTAAGATAACACATTTGTGTCTATGTGAACTAGGTGAATACTTAAGTAACCTGATTGATAGACTATACTTTCTGTTTTAATGAATATAATATGAACGGAATCTCCTCAGTACAATTATCTTTGAAAGAATAACAAAGAAAGAAAAGAAATGGTCCGATAAATGATGTTCTACCATTGGCAACTTGCATCAGATTGCATAGGCTTTTGGAAACTTCCCTTTATTTATTACATGTGCATATTAAAGCTAATTAAAAAAATACACTTTACTGGCTTAACTGAAACTATAAATTTGCAATGGTACCAGTTGCTACAGAAAAAAAGACCATACGAGAAAATTTACCTATGTAAAAATGTATTATTCATGTATGTCTATATTCATGGAAATAGCATATAAGTCACCCAGTGCTAAAATAGAAGTTACATGATTTTGTTTTCTCCTGACCCCTCCTTATGAATATATTTAGACTTTGAATTAGCTGTATAAACTATCTCATATTCATTGCTTTATTTAACTCACTGTACAGACTTATAAAATATTATTGAAGAAAAACAGAAGTCAATAAGAACAGAAGTGTTATTGAGTATAAATGTCAAATTCTTAGGAAGAGGCTTACAAATGTATTCCACTATGGGATCCATGTTGTCTTTTGTTTTCAGATTATTTTCCTTTCTTCTATTACTATTACTTATTTGGCCATATTATATTTTACATTATTTAAAGTGGAGTTTATATCATGTTCATATTTACATTTCAGTTCTCATGTATCAGTAATAAATACCGTGTTTCCCCGAAAATAAGACCTAGCTGGACCATCAGCTCTGATGCATCTTTTGGAGCAAAAATTAATATAAGACCCAGTCATATTTTAATATAAGACTGGGTATAATATAATATAATATATAATATAACAATATAATATAACATAACATAATATGATATATAATAATATAATAATGTAACATATAATATAATACCAGGTTTTATATAATATAAAACCGGATCTTATACTAATTTTTGCTCCAAAAGACACATTAGAGCTGATGGTCCACCTAGGTCTTACTTTCAGGCAAACACAGTACCTATAAGAATGTGTTATATACCATAATTGCCAAATCAAAATATATAATGTAGAGGTGAATTTCAACATAAATCAACATATCAAATTTTATTTTAGGCTTCAAATTGGGAAGAAAAAAAAACCTGTTGTTTGTAACACAAATGCAGTGAGAAAGTATAACATAAAATATATAATGATAATATAATTTAATATCAAATATAATTCAACATCAAATCAAAACAACACCAGAAATTTTATAGAGTTAGAAGAGAAATTTAGCAGGCCAGTGTTTCTGGCAAGCAAACAAACAAACAAACAAACAAAAAGTGAGTTTAACATGCTCTCAGATTTAGCAAGACATCCCTATTCTGTTATTCATCATTGATGAATAATTGATTAAAATTTGAGGTTCATAGAAAGTAACTTACTTGTTTGCATCTCATTAGTTATTTGACCCTTCCTTTTCCTTTGGACATAAAACTTCCAGTATATCCAGAGTGAAAATGTCCACTCAATGACTTTTCTTATGGAGTCAAATAACTGGAAGGTGGTTATCTATATCTATATACTGTGTTTCCCCATAAATAAGATCGGGTCTTATATTAAGGTTTGCTCCAAAAGATGCATTAGGGCTTATGTTCAGGGGATGTCATCCTGAAAAATCATGCTAAGGCTTATTTTTCAGTTAGGTCTTTTTTTCAGGGAAATATGATAGCTGTCTGTCTGTCTGTCTGTCTGTCTGTCTGTCTATCTATCATCTATCAGTCTATATCCATTTTGGTGACAAGATCGATAATTCAGACATGTTGAGCAAACTGTATAATGTGTGACTATTTTGTTGTACTTTCTATCACCACCATTACAGCAACGATGTTCTGTATATTTTCTGATAGATCTTCCAGACTGCCTCAGTTAAAAACAAACAAAAAAACCCCCATTATCAGCAGATGTAATGTTGATGCATTAGGCCATGCTGAAATGAAGACTGTTAAAGGATAGCTTATATGGGCATAGCTTTCAGAATAACTCCCAGGAGTAATATTATAAAAATGGAAACTCAGGCCATCTCTCCTATAACAGTTTTAATACTAAAGAAAAAATTCACAAAATTTGTCGTATTTCTTGAGCCGTAGTCACAAGTATAGGACATAAGAACATAATTCAAGAACCTGTGAACATATTTTGTGTTACTGTAACCCTGAGTTCATGATTTTATAGTAATCTAGTCTTAAATTTCAAATAAAATAACTATTATTTTATAAAATTTAAACCTCCCTTAAAAAAGTAAATTCAAGTTACTACTATGTTTCAGTAGATTAAAAATTGCACAAATGAAGAAGAGCATTGTACACTGCAAAACACCATAAAATCAGATTTACAATTTACAAAGCCTTTTTGCATTATTATTTGTTATTTTAGCATAATATTACTCAGCTTTATTCCCTCTATAATGAGGTATTTCCTACCCCTGCTCTTTTTGGTATATTAATCATCTATCTTTTCATCCAAGCTATTAGACTGGGCATAAATTTCACTTTCCCCCACTCCCTTAATCTTCAAATTTAATGAAACAAATACACATCTTATTTTTCCTTTAAACTATTTCTCAAATGTTCTCTCTTATTTATCTTTCATGACTTATCAAATCCCTTTCAACTTGTATCCACAGTATTCAAGTCACCTTTTTTAACTGAGATATAATTGACATATAACATTAGTTTTAGGTGTTCAACATAATGATTTAATATTTGTATATATTGTGAAATGATCACCACAATGAATCTAGTTAACAAGTGTCACCATACATAGTTATAAAAAACTTTTTTTTCTTTTGATGAGGACTTTTAAGATCTACTCTTAGCAACTTTCAAATATACACTATGGTGCTGTTAACTATAGTCACCATGCTGTACATTGCATTCCCATGACTTATTTTATAACTGGCAGTTTGTACCTTTGACCCTGTTATCCATTCTCCCCCAGCCCTTACCACCTCTGGCAACCATCTGTTTCTTTTCTGTATCTATGAGCTTGGATTTTTCGTTATTTTTAAATTCCACATATAAATGAGATCATATGGTATTTGTCTTTTTCTGTCTTTTTTCCCTTAGCATAATGCCTTCAAGATCCCTCCATGTTGTCACAAACAACAAGATTTCATTCTTTTTGTGGCTGAATAATATTCCATTGTATATACAGTATACACATTTTAAGAAAGGAAAAAACTGTATTAAAATTGTAATACTCAATATATACTGATAACAAAAGATGTATACAAGTCATGTTTGACTTCTGTAGTTACAAGAGGTGCCCAAAGTGGTTACTCTCAGCATACTTTCAATACAGGTTTTTCCTCTGTGTATACCAGAGTGTCAAAAAAATGTATACACATTTTAAGAGATGTTATCTATGTATTACTTTTCAAAGTTGAATTGAATTAAGATAGCAATGTGTAGCATGACGTTTGCTCAAAAGATAATATTAATCAAATGAATGCTAGAGTCACCATGCGACGGTCAAAGAAAATGGTGGAAGCATGGTTGTTGTTCCAAGAGTGCAAGACCATTTTGAAGTGGTATTTGAAATTCAAGAACATTCTCCTGACTTAGCATCCCTTGACTTCTACTTCTGGGGGACCTTAAAGGATGTGGAGTACTATAGAAAACTGGCTACACTGGTGGTACTTAGGGAAGAAATTGAAACAGCATGAGCAGAGATACAAGTGGACACTTTGGTCAACGTTACCCAAGCAGTAGTTCACAGTGATCAGAAGTGTCTGGATGCTTATGGTAATCACTTTGAGTGCCTCTTGTAATTGCAAAAGTCAAACGTGACTTGTATTCATCTTTCGTTATCAGTATATATTGCATATTACAATTTTAATACAGTTTTTTCCTTTCTTAAAATATGTATACATTTTTTTGGCACCCTCTGTATGCTACATTTTCTTTATTCATTCATCTATCAATGAACACTTAGGTTCATTGACTATCTTGGTTATTGAAAATAATGCTGCCATGAACATAGGGGTGCATATATCTTTTTGAATTAGCATTTTTGTTTTCTTCAGCTAAATACCTAGAAGTGGAATTACTGGATCATATGGTAGTTCTATTTTTAAATTTTGGGGGAACCTCCATATTTATTTTCATAGTGGGTGCAACAATTTACATACCCCCAACAATGCACAAGGTTTCCCTTTCTCCACATTCTTGTCAACAGTTGTTATTTCTTGCCTTTTTGATAATAACCATTCTAACAAGTAAGTGGTGATCTGTTATCCAGTATACTTATATCTACAGTATTACACTTATCTTTCTAAATATTCTCCTCACTTGAATTTTGCCTCCATTAGTGAACAAAATATGTCCTTTTGAATGCTCTGATTCAGGATTTTCAAAATTAAGTATGTATAGAAATCACCTAGCCATCTTGTTAAAATGCCAATAGATCAGTTGATTTGGAATTGAGCCTGAGTTTCTGCATTTACAAGCTCACACATGATGCTGATAAAGTTCTGCAGATCACACTCTGAGAAGCAGAAGTCTTAGTAAAACCTTAATTGCTCATGTTACTCCTTTTCGTTAAATTTCTCTAACCCATCCCTGTTGGAATGAAGTCAGCCTACTTGAGTGTGGAATACAAAGTTATTCAGGATCTTCATCATCATGTCCTTCACATCTTCAACCACTCTTTTAAGCTCCCCTCCTTTTCACCTAGAAGTTTTAATATGTAATCTACCAATATTAAACTTATTTCCCACCAAAATGAAGTTGTCATGCCTATTGACTCACACTCTTGTCCCTGCCATTTTCTCTTGTCCTTCAAGGCTCACTTTAATTGTTACCTCCTCCTAAAAGCCTTATTGGCAACCTGAAGCCTAGATTCACTACTCTTACACATGCTGCCTTATCACTGTGGGTTGACTATTAGGGCAGTATATAAGATTTTACTGAAATTATTCAGAAGTATTCATCCCATTGGTTTGTGAGTTTGAGGCTATGGTATTTTCATCTTTGTGTCCCACAGGCTTAGTCAAGGCACTGATAAAATCTAAAAAAAATATTTGCCTAACTCAACTGAAGTTAGGCGAGATCACTTTTGAAATTTGTCCTATTCATGGTCAGGCGGGACCACTAGCTGGTCTCCACATTTATCACTGGTTGGGCAGTCACAGGCTGTGCTTCCTGGTAGGGTGGTGCCACTGGTTGAACTCTTTAATTGGGCAGAGCTGTGGGCTGGGCTCCACCATTGATCCTGGTTTAGTGGGGTCTCAAGCTGTGCTCCTCAACTAGATGGTGCTGCCAGACCCTGTGTTTAGGCAGGACACGGGCAGGGCTTTGTGGTAGGTTGGAGCCTCAGGCTGTCCTCTGTGACACAGTGGGAACACAGGTTGTGCCCTGAAGTTGGACAGGGATGGAGGCTGGACTTAGTGATCATGTAGGCTGCCGGCTGTGCTCTGCTATTGGCTGAGGTCACTGGCCTGGTTCTCTGGTAGGGTGGAGCCTCCCCTATATCTGCTGTTGAGTGGGGCTAGAGACTGTGCTCAGTAGTGGGCAGGGTCACTGGCTGGGCTCCAAGCCTGGATTTGGCCGCAGGCTGTGTTCAGCAACCAGGCGGGGCCATAGGCTGGGTTCAAAGGCTGTGTAAGGTCACTCTTCAGACTCCCTGGTTATGTGAGGCCAGAGGCTCTGCCCAGCAGATGAGCAGTGCTGCTGATTTGGCTTTTTACCCAAGGATGCTGTATGATGGGATCTGTTACGATTCTGGTTTTCTGACCAGGCTTCCTGGTTTGGTGGAATTGGAGACTATCATGTTTCCCCGAAAATAAAACCTAGCCAGACAATCAGCTCTAATACGTCTTTTGGAGCAAAAATTAATATAAGACCCGGTATTGTATTATATTACATTACATTACATTATATTATAGTATATTATATTATAAAGACCCAGTCTTATTTTATGGTAATATAAGACCGGGTCTTTATAATGTAATGTAAAGCAATGTAACGCAAAGTAATGTAATAATATAATATAATATAATATAATATAATATAATATAATATAATACAATAGCGGGTCTTATATTAATTTTTGCTCCAAAAGACGTATTAGAGCTGATTGTCTGGTTAGGTCTTGCTCAGTTCTGCAGGGATCTCTGCTTGGGCTCCTCTGCAAGCAGGAATGCAGTCCCCTCGCCCACAAGATCTGAGTGCTGGTTGATGTCAGGTCCTCCCCCCCGTCCCTTCTCTGTCCATCTGATCCCCAATAGTTAAGCCCGGCAGGAATCCCCAGTGATCCCTGCGAGGCACGACTTGAGTGGGAGCGTCCTACAGCACTGGGGCAGCTTGATGTCCACTTTGGGTTCCTTTTACTATGGGAGAAAGTGCTATATTGACCTGGGAGAGAAGTGATGTGGTCAAAGTGAAACAGCTCCTCTTACTCTCCTGATGTTGTCCTTCTCAGTCCAGGGAAGGTACTTCAGCCTCACCTTCAGGTTCTGGGAGTCTTACAGTGGTGTCTCTCCTGAGGATAGTTACTAGTTGGTCTTCTGATGAGGAAGACTGAAGTCAGGAATCATCTGTGCCACTCTTGATGCATCATTTCCTCCTCTTGTTTGTTACTTTAATTGGAATGCGTTGTTTTCACCATTAAGTATTACATCACATGATATTGACAATTATTTGGAAATTTATATTCTTAACTATTTGAATCATATTAACTATTCTTATGTTACTAAGGACTTTACAAATATCAAGATTGGATGTTGCATTTTACCAGGTGCCTTTTTGTAAACTCTGTACATCTGTGTACATAAGTAAATCCTTTCTCATTTCCATGTTTTATCGTGGTAATGTACATAAAAAAAAAATCCCCATATTGACTGGAAGGAAAGAGTTAGTAGCTGATTCTGTGGCTCTTTTTATCGTCTCATGAATGCCTGATGCTTTAGCTCCTGAATAGATTACTTTTGCAATATTAACTCAAGGAATCCATAACAAGCAATAGAGCCAATATAAACAGAATCACATCAAGTACTATGTGTCAGACCAACAACCTGTTCTTCATCATTGATATTGTTTATTGAACAATAACCAGTATTGATGAGATGTAGTGGCACAGTAGAATATGAGTTAATCATTATTCTGGAGGGGTTCCGTGACTAGCAATGTTTAATGGGAACATAGAACTTACTTACAGCTTCCCTGCACTTCGGTGAACATGTATGCCTCAAGTGTGAAATGATTTTGGGACATAGAAAGCTGAACTGAGAATCATAGGACCTTCACTTTGCTGTTGCTTTACATGCTGCATTGTTACCTGTCTTATATTCTTAATTAATGCTAGGTATATTTGATGTTATGTGAAATGTACTGCGTGTTAGGAGTTTTACTGTCAACTTGAATCCAAGGTCGCTTCTGCTGATTGAACAGAATATCCTGGAATAAACCTTACTGGGATATGGTACATTATTTTTATAATATACTGACAATTTTATCTCATATCTTATTTAAGACTTGTACAATTCTATTTCACAAATGGTCTACATTTTTTTCCCTTTTCTATCACATTTCCAGTTCAAGCATCACACTAGCTTTAAAAAATTATATTTTGCCATCTTATATTTTAAATAATTTCTATTATTATTTTTATTTTTATTAATTTCTTATGTCTACGTTGATTCCTCATATTGTAATTTAGATTACTCATTTTTTTCCTAAAGTAACTAAAGTGAAATACTGATCCATTTTTTCTATTCAGTTATGACCTCAAATCAATGATAGATACATAGACAGAAAAAGAGACAGATACACACTTGATGCTAAAATGCAATTTGAAGTATATCAAATACTCACACAATTGCAGCCCATGATGAACATAGCCTCATCACACATTAAGATAACTAAACACAGATGTATTTTTGTTAATGAGCCTTCTGGTTTTGAACTAATGTCTGGTAATGTCTGCCTGGGTCACATGAACACTAGTCAAAAGAATACCTCAAGACTTCTGCTTCTAGCTATGATGGAGTATTGGACTTACGTTAGTGCTGTAAATGATTAGGAAACTAGACAAAATACGTAAAACTACTCTTCATATATTGGATAACAGGGCTGGACTGTGATCAATGAAAAATGGAGAAACAAATGAAGTTCATGCAAAAACAGTTCCTGCTTTCTACTGGAAGGGGGGTACAGAATGGAAGATATAAAAATAAATAAAAAGGAATTTCTAAGGATGAGAAATAATAGTGACTTGAGATTACATTAAATAAACATCTGCAGAAGAAAAGGTCAATGACGCTGAAGAGATAGCAATAGAAACTTTCCAAATTGAAGCACAGAGAATAAAAAAAGACTGATAAAAAGAGGGACTCAGTGACCTGTGGGATAATATGAAGCAATCTAGTTCCATGTAATAGAAGACATCTTGAATAGAAACTAGGCAAATAAGACTGTGGAATGACAAACTAAAGACATAGGGAAAACATTTAATGCATAAAAGCATTAAATACATTTTTAGTGGACAAGTTTTCCAAATTGCTTAATTTTCATGGTGTGAAAAAGAATGTGAGGAGGAGAACTAAGGAAAAAAAAGATTCTGCAAATTAGAGGAAATGTTATGAAATAACATTCTTTAATATGTATTACAATTGGATTATAATAATGGGCAAAGAAAAACTTGAAATATGGATTATTAATTTATCCCACTTGAGTTGCCTTAAAGATTCCAGAGAACACAGTAGTATTTAAATATAGGGCTACGAGTTCAATAATCTTGTATCATCTGAAATTTAATTATGCATTTTTAATAGCTCACACATGATAGTTAAAATGTGGTTGAAAAGGAAAAAAAAAAATTCAGTCTAAGTAACACATTAAAAATCTTAGACATTTTCCCCACCTTTCTCTGGCTGGCTTATATCTGACCTAAATGCGGCACTTTTGCTAACTTCAAAGGAATTTGTTTTAAGAGCACTTATAAGGAAGCATAATACCTACTGTGCAGTATGTGTAGAGTTACACATTTTAATACTTTTCATATTCCATGAAATATATATATATATATATATATATATATATATATATATATATATATATATATATATATGCATATATATTGTTTTTCATCAGGGTGGCCGGTTGGTTAGAGCGTGGTGCTGATAACACCAAGGTTGCCAGTTCGATCCCTGCGTAGGCCACTGTGAGCTGTGCCCTCCTTAAAACAAAAACAAAAACAAAACACAAAAACAAGATTGAAAAAAAATCTGATAATGAAAGGCAGTACAGGTTTTGTGGTGCCTAAAGCATATACAGTTTTTTTGGGCCCTCTTAAGGTAAAGGATACAAATTATAAATAAAATTAGATATAGAACTCACTATTTATTTAGAATGAGAAAAAGATTAACAACAAATTATAATTTTGAAAATGATTATAACTCCATCTTAAAATCCAGAATGGGTCAATTTTTTTTTCAAATTACACAACATATATAGTATGTTTTTCTAAAATTTTTACCTCACGCTACTTAATTGCCTCTTCTTATTCCAAATATTTTATATGATAATCTACAAAAAGAGTAGTAAAGAAGCTGAGTCTTTTCCCCCTAGCATTGTAAGTTTATATTTTCACTCTTTAAAAAAGTTTTTATTACAATATAGCTAGCATACAATATTATATTAGTTTCAGGTGTACACCATAGTTATTAAACATTTATATACTTAAAGAAGTAATCACCATGATAAATCTAACAACCATCCATACCATACCACACTCTCACAATATTATTGACTATGTTCCCTATGCTGTACATTATATTCCCCATGACTTACTTGTTTTATACCTGGAAATTGGAACTTCTTATTTCCCTTCACCCTTTTCCCCCGCTTTTAAACATTTTCAATTACAGTTGACATTCAATATTATTTTGTATTAATTTGAGGTGTACAGCATAGTGGTTAGACATTTACCATGTGTCCCCGAAAATAAGACCTAGCTGGACAATTAACTGTAATGTGTCTTTTGGAGCAATAATTAATATAAGACCTGGTGTTATATTATATTACGTTACGTTACGTTACATTACATTACATTACATTACATTACATTACATTACATTACATTACATTATATTATATTATAGTAAAGACCGGGTCTTATAGGAAAATAAGACTGGGTCTTATATTAATTGTTGCTCCAAAAGACGCATTAGAGCTGACTGTCCAGCTAGGTCTTATTTTCGGGGAAACATGGTATATAATTTAAGAAGTGATCCTGCTAACTAGTCTAGTACCCACCTGGCAGTATACATAATTATTACCATATTATTGCCTATATTTCTATGCTTTACTTGACACCCTTATGACTATTTTGCAACTTCCAATTTGTACTTAATCCCTTCATCTTTTTCACCCTGCTCCCCAACCCCTCTCCCATCTATTATCCTGATATGTACCCATATGACACCATACACACCTATTACAATATTATTGACTGTATTCCTTTTGCTATACCCAACATCCTCTTGACTTCTGTGTAACAACCAATTTGTATTTCTTAATCTCTTCCCCTTTTTTCACCCACCCCCTCTAACCCCCTCCCACCTGGGAACAGTCAGTTTGTTCTCTGTATCTATGAGTTTGTTTCTGTTTTGTTTGTTTCTTTATTTTGTTCTTTAGATTCCACACATAAGCAAAATCGCACTGAATCTGTCTTTGTCTAACAGTCCACTCAGCACAATACCCCCCAGCTACATCCATTTCATCACAGATGGCAAGAACCCATTCCCTTGCATGGCAGAGCAGTATTCCGTTATGTATATATACCACCTCCTCTTTATCCATTCATCCATGGTATACACCCAGGCTGCCTCCACATTTTGGCCATTGTAAATGCTGCAATGAATATATGGATGCACATATCCCCTCGAAATAGCATTTTCAGTTTCTTCGTAAAAATACTGAGAAGTGGGTTTACTGGATCCTTCTTTGTCTCTTGTTATATAGTTTATTTTAAAGTTTTAAAGTTTATTTGGTATAAGCATTGCTACCCTAGGTTGTTTGTGTGTGTGTGTGTGTGTGTGTGTGCGTGTGTGTGTTGTTGTTTTTTTAATTTCCATTTTCATGAAATATCTTTTTCCCATTCCTTTACTTTTAGTCTGTGTGTCTTTTGATCTGAAGGAAGTCTCTTGAAGGCAGCATATGTAAGGGTTTTATTTTCTTATCCATTCAGCCACCCTATCTTTTGATTGGAACATTTCAGCCATTTACATTTAAAGTAATTATTGATAGATATGTAGTTATTGCCATTTAATTATTCATATTTTTATTTGATTATTAATGTTTTGTTTTATTTTTTTGTCTTAAAGAAGACCCTCTAAGATTACTGGTAATTCTGGTTTGGTGGTGATGAATTCCTTTAGGTTTTTTTGTTGTTTGTTTTGTTTTGTTTTCTCTGGGAAGATCTTTATCTGTCCTTAGATTCTAAATAGTAGCTTTGCTGGGTATAGTAACCTTGGTTGTAGATCCTTGCTTTTCATCAGTTGGGATATTTTGTGCCAATCCCTTCTAGTCTGCAAAGTTTCTATTGAGAAATCAGCTGATAGTCTTCTAGGAGCTCCCTTGAAGGTAACTAACTGCTTTCCTCTTGCTGCTTTTAAGATTCTCTCTTTGTCTTTAATATTTGGCATTTTAATTATGATGTGTCTTGGTGTGGGCCTCTTTGGGTTCATCTTGTTTGGGACTCTCTGTACTTCCTGGGCTTGTATGTCTATTTCCTCCACCAGATTAGGAAAATTTTCCATCATTATTTTTTCAAATAGGTTTTCAATTCCTTCCTCTTTCTCGTCTTCTCCTGATACTCCTATGATTCAAATGTTGGTATACTTAATGTTGTCCTAGAGACTGCTTAAACTTTCTTCATTTTTTTAAATTCTTTTTTCCTTTTTGTTGTTTGGATTGTGTGTTTTCTGCTACCTTATCTTTTAAATTTCTGAATTGATCCTCTGCTTCCTCTAATCTACTGTTGATTTCTTCTAAAGTAGTCTTCATTTCTGAATGGTTCTTTTTTATGTTTCTCTCTCCATTTTTATGTTTCCTATCTCTTTGTTAAAATTCTCCCTTAGATTGTTGAACATCCTTATAACCAGTGTTTTGAACTCTGTGTCTGATAGATTGGTTGTCTCCATTTTGTTTAGTTCTTTTTCTGGAGCTTTCCTCTGTTTTTACTTGGGACATGTTTCTTTGTCTCCCCATTTCAGCTGCCTCATTGTGTTTGTTTTTATGTATTAGGTAGTTTTGTTATGTCTCCCGGTCTTAGGAGAATGGCCTTATGTAGTAGGTGTGCTGTGGGGCTCAGTGGTGCAGTCTTCCTGGTCACCTAAGCTCGGTATTCCAGGGGTGTCCCTTGCGTGTGTTGTGTGTACCTTCTTGTTGTAGTTGAGCCTTGATTTCTCTTTGCACATCAGTGGGAGGGATTGACCCTCAGGCTGATGGGTTGTGAGGACTGCCATGACTACAGTGGAGGAGCTGTTGTGCCCGGGCTGACCCTGTGGAGTAAGATTCACTTTAGTAGGGGCTCTAGTGCCTGCCCTTTGGGTGTGTCATCCCCCAAGACAGCCGGATGATGATCCGGCTAGGTCCAAAGCTGACTACCTGGCATGCCAGCCCCAGGGCCTCCTGTGAGGAGCCCCAGAACAGGTCAGTTTTAACTGTAGCCTGTGCCTTGCCGGGGGTCACCTGGCATGAGCCACAAAACAATCCACAGATGGCTGCTGCCCACACTGGGCTTGGAGATGCCTCCAGAGGCCAAGCCTCATACCGAGGCTGGCTGTCACTAGTGCAGGGCTTAGGGCTGCTCATCCAGAAGTACTGGACACGTTGAAGCCAGATGCTCCTTGTTTGGATTTTGTGAACCTTTGAGAAATTTTCAGGAAGTCTGCAGCATGAGTGAACACCAGGAGTTTATACAAAAAAGCCACTGGAAGCCTTTTGGGTGGGCCTGAAAGTTGGGTGGGGTGGGGTCTCAGGGAATCAGGGTGAATGAAAGGTGTTGCCCAAGTTGATGGAGACTCAGATATGGCAGTGGCCTGTATCTGTATGCTGGGATATAGGGGTGGGGGAAGAGGCTTAACAAAGAACCAATGGCTTTTGCCAGCTCTTTTGTTTGGTAGAAAGCTGCCTCTCACACTGAAGCCAGACAATTCATTTCCTCCCCATATGTCCCTGGCACCTTTTGAGCTGCTTCCCCAGCACTGGAGCTCAGAGCAATGAGTCCATTAGTGAGTAAATCCATGCACAGGCCCTTTAAGAGGAGCACTGGGAAGTGCAGCTGCCCTTTGTCTCAGCCACTATCTCCACTGGTTTTTATGCCAGTAATTATGGGGACTTCTCTCCCTGGCACTGGGTCTCTGGGCTGGGGAGCCTGGTGTTGGGCTTTGACCCCTGGCTCCTTGGGGTCAGAGGAACCTCTGCAGCCAAGGTGATGGTCATATGTGCGTATGGGACTAGCCCATTCCATGTCTCCGCTCCTCCTACCAGTCTTGAGGTGGCTCCTTATATTTCCTTAGTTTTAGGGCTTCAGTTCAGCTAGATTTCAGGTGATTCTCAGTGATGGTTGTTCTGTAGTTTAATTATAACTTTTATATGGTCATGAGAGAACATCAGCACAGTGTTTACCTACTCACCTTGACTGGTTATTTCTTTTTTCTTTTTGTACTCTTAGTGATAGTTACTATTTTTTAAATGTGCTATTTTCACACAGATGTACTTGGAGTTTGTAGTACTGCTAGAGGTTTGTGCCCCAAAATACAGGGGTTTTCTTAAATTCAATTTTGTGCTATGTATATGAAACACAAAATAAGCATGGTGCATTTATGATTTTACATACTTATTGAGTATATTTATAACTGGAGTGAATTTCTCTTTTGCCTATGTCAGTGCAAAGTGAATCTTCTAGTTAAAGTATTGCACATCTAATAACTGGATGAATTTTCTAGAGTCTACTTTTTGTTTGCGTGTATTTTAAAACTTAATGCTACTCGCTTCCCTATGCTTCTGGTGACTGGATCTATAGGACAAATTCTTATCATCTATTACTCTTCACCTTGGTGTTTCATTTCTGAAACACCAAGGTGAAGTCAGTACAGTGGACTATAGGCACATTCCTGATGATATTATGTCAGTAGAGCTAGCAACAATTGAACCACACATGAATGTGACTGTATAGAACATAAATATATTCTACTATGGCCAAACTACATTTTTAAATTAGCTTTTATTCTTTAGATCATGCTCAGATCACTTGATAGCCACCAACAAGAAGGAAAGTGTGATAGTAGGGAAGTAAAAGTGGAAAAGACAATGATTTCAACCGATTATAGTTTAAATGTCTTTCTCTTGGACATTTTACGGAAATATATGATCCCAGAACACACAATGCTAGTGTGCATCCTTGGGCTTTGAACATGAGGGGTCTCTGAAGCTTAAGTTTCATTAGCTTTCTGGAACATCTGTCTCTGTTGATAGCCATTCTTACAAACATACAAATAAGAAACATCTTAATATATGAATTTAAAAATTTGAATGGGGATGGGATTCTTGTTGTGTTAATGTTTTCATAGTTGATAGCATTTTGGGATACACAAATGGTTCACAGTAAACTCTGTGCTACTGGAATCTACAGTTCCACACAGGATGATTCATGTTAAGTTTTCTTACAAGGCTCCACTAAGAAAACAGACTTTGAACAATTTGTCACCTTACTTCAATTATTGAATTCCGTCTTTCTTTTTCCTGAAAAATTATAATTCCTAAAAGGACTGTTTAGTACTACCCTCCCCCAAGAAAGAAAAATATATCTTAGACTTTACTCTGGGGACGTTGTTTATATTTTCAAATGCCAAATTATCACAAAACACTCCCTTGTTTTATCAACAATATTGGTTTGCAATTTTAGATTGTATATTTTGTTAAGAAACATTGTGCAAATTTTGCTATCATCTGCTGTATTCAAATTTCTCCTATTAATATTTTAAATATGTGTTAGTTTCATGAATATGTATACTTTATATTAGATTTGAATGAAAAGCTCCTAATTTACTGTATATATTAGCTGAGAAATGACCAAGTACAATTTAACTTAATTATGGGCTCCAGTGGAACTCAACCTCTGTGAAGTAATTCTCAGGATGGTTCAGGTTTGTAGCTTTAAAAAGATTTGGCATTCAGTATTTGATAAAGGAGCCAGTTTTCTGGAGGCAGATTTTGCTTGCCCAGGATGAGTTTTAGGAACCATTAGATTTCATTAACTAGAATACACCATTTGGAAGGAATGTATTTCCTTTATTCTGCTTGAGTGTTGGATTGAGATAAGCCCTTTTGCTTTTGCCAGAAGTGACCTAGTTGATATAGTTCCCTGTCAATTAAGGTAAGAGCCAGGTGTCTCATATGGTGGTTCTGCTTTGATAACCACATAAGAACAATTCTGGCTTGCTTACTAGACCAAATAGCAGGAAAGGGCCACATCAAGGGAGATGCTTTTATTTATTTTATTATAACAAAATGTCCTAAAAGAACACCTGGCTGTGGTAGTTGAAGTGAGTTGGTTGGATATTTATTCTATGAATTAAGAATCCTTTTGAAAAAGAAACTGTAGACAATAATCAGGCCCACCTCCAGAAATACTTTACTAGTTCTTCCAGGCAGGCAGGTAGAATAAAAATTTCAAATCTGAACCACAATCTCATGTGGTTATTTTATTTACCTGTTCCAAGAACTCCTAAATATGTCATTTCTCCATAAAAGACCCATTGGTCGTCAAACTTAGTTGTTCATCTAGGCTCTCAGCCAAGCTCTGACAGTTAAAGAAAACTCTGCTTGCTTTGTGCAAATTACATAACGTCCCTGTTGGTTACTTAGTTTTTCTAATTGTTTGTTTCATAGAATCAGCAGTAATATTTTACACACACACACACACACGCACACACGCACACACGCACACACACACACACACACACACACACACACATACACACACGTTAGCAGTAGAAGACTTTCAAAAAATAAGTTTGGGGAACCTCAATATACCTTGTTTCCCCAAAAATAAGACCAGGTCTTATATTAAGGTTTGCTCCAAAAGTTGAATTAGGGCTTATGTTCAGGGGATGTCATCTCGAAAAATCATGCTAGGACTTATTTTCATGGAAATATGGTATTAAACAGATCCCAGTAGCTTTCCATTAATATAAAAATTTTAAATCAATTTACATTTTCTTTTATAAAATCAATCAATGGGAATATTGGAGATGATCCAATGTAAACAAATTTTTTTTTTTAATTTTTTAAAAATTTATTGGGGTGACAATTGTTAGTAACATTACATAGATTTCAGGTGTACAATTCTGTATTACATCATCTATAAATCCCATTGTGTGTTCACCACCCAGAGTCAGTTCTCCTTCCAACACCATATATTTGATTCCCCTTACCTTCATCTCCCACCCCCCAACCCCCATAACGCTCTGGTAACCACTAAACTATTGTCTGTGTCTATGAGTTTCTGTGTCTCATTTGTTTGTCTTGTTCTTTTTTTGTTTTAGGTTTATATACCACATATCAGTGAAATCACATGGTTCTCTGCTTTTTCAGTCTGACTTATTTCGCTCAGCATTACACTCTCAAGATCCATCCATGTTGTCACAAATGTTCCTATATCATCTTTTCTTATGGCGGAATAGTATTCCTTTGTGTATCTATACCACAACTTTATCCATTCATCTATCGAAGGACATTTTGGTTGTTTCCATGTCTTGGCCGCCGTTAACAAAACTGCAATGAACATTGGAGCACACGTGTCTTTATGTATAAATGTTTTCAGATTTTTTGGGTAGATACCCAGGAGAGGGATTGCTGGGTCATATGGTAATTCTATTCATAATTTTTTGAGGAACCTCCACACTGCGTTCCATAACGGCTGCACCAGTCTGCATTCCCACCAACAGTGTATGAGGGTTCCTTTTTCTCCACAGCCTCTCCAACACTTGTTACTATTTGCCTTGTTGATGATAGCCATTCTGACTGGGGTGAGGTGAAATCTCATTGTGGTTTTTATTTGCATTTCTCTGACGATTAGTGATGTTGAGCATTTTTTCATATGTCTATTTGCCATTTGTATGTCCTCTTTGGAGAAATGTCTTTCCAAGTCCTCTGCCCATTTTTCAATTGGGTTATTTGCTTTTTGTTGTTGAGTTGCATGAATTCCTTGTATATTTTGGATTTTAGCCCCTTATTGGAGGCACTGTATGCAAAAATCTTCTCCCATTCAGTTGGTTGCCTCTTTATTTTGTCGATGGTTTCTTTTGCTGTGCAGAAGCTTTTAAGTTTCATATAGTCCCATTCATTTATTTTTGCTTTTACTTCCATTGCCTTTGGAGTCAAATTCATAAAATGCTCTTTGAACCCAAGGTTCATAAGTTTAGTACCTGTGTTTTCTTCTCTGCGGTTTATTGTGTCAGGTCTTATGCTTAAGTCTTTGATCCATTTTGAATTAATTTTGGTACATGGTGACAAATAGCAGTCCAGTTTCATTCTTTTGCATGTGGTTATCCAATTCTCCCAGTACCATTTATTGAAGAGGCTGTCTTTCCTCCATTGTATGTTTTTAGCTTCTTTGTCAAAAATTATCTGTCCATATTTATGTGGTTTTATTTCTGGGTTCTCAATTCTATTCCATTGGTCTATGTGTCTGTTTTTCTGCCAATACCATGCTGTTTTGATTATTGTAGCTCTGTAGTATAAGCTAAAGTCAGGGAGTGTGATACCTCCAGTATTGTTCTTTTTTCTTAAGATGTCTTTGGCTATTTGGGGTCTTTTGTGGTTCCAAACAAATCTGATGATTTTTTGTTCTATTTCTTTAAAAAATGCCATTGGGATTTTGATGGAGATTGCATTAAATCTGTATATTGCTTTGAGTAATCGAATTTGGTGGCATATAGCCCTTCATAGTATTCTTGGATGATCCTTTGTATTTCTGTGGTGTCCGTGATAACTTCCCCTTTTTCGTTTCTGATTTTGTTAATTAATGTCTTCTCTCTTTTTATCTTAGTGAGTCTAGTCAAGGGTTTGTCAATTTTGTTCATCTTTTCAAAGAACCATCTCTTTGTCACATTAATTTTTTCTATTGTGTTTTTGTTCTCTAATTCATTTAGTTCTGCTCTAATTTTTGTTATTTCCTTTCTTCTGCTGACCTTGGGTTTCACTTGTTCTTCTTTTACTACTTCTTTAAGTTGTAACATGAGGTTATTTATTTGGGATTTTTCTTGTTTCTTGAGATAGGCCTGTAATGATATAAATTTCCCTCTTAAAACTGCTTTCGCTGCATCCCAAAAATTTTGGTAGGATGTATTTTCAGTGTCATTTGTTTCTATGTATCTTTAGATCTCTCCTCTAACTTCTTCTTTGACCCAGTCATTCTTTAAAGGTATGTTGTTTACTCTCCATGTATTTGTCTTTTTTCCTGCTTTCTTTTTGCAGTTTATATCCAATTTCAAAGCCTTGTGATCAGAGAAAATGCTTGGTATGATTTCAATCTTCTTAAATTTGCTGAGGGTGATTTCATGTCCCAATATATGGTCTATCCTTGAGAATGTTCCATGTACACTAGAAAAGAATGTATAGACTGATGTTTTAGGATAAAGTGCTCTATATATGTCAATTATGTCCATTTCATCTAGTATGTCATTTAGGGCTGCTATTTTGTTATTTATTTTCTGTTTGGATGATCTATCCATAACTGTCAATGATGTATTTAAGTCCCCTAGTATAATTGTGTTTTGGTCAATATCTCCCTTTAGCTCTGTTAGTAGTTGCTTGGTATATTTTGGTGCTCCCTGATTGGGGGCATAAATATTGATGACTGTTATGTCTTCCTGTTGTATTGTCACCTTCACCATTATGAAATGTCCATCTTTGTCTCTTGTTATCTTTTTCACCTTGAAGTCTGTTTCATCTGATATCATTATGGCTACACCTGATTTTCTCTGGGTACCATTTGCTTGGAGTGTCAATTTCCACCCTTTCACTTTAAGTCTATGCTTGTCCTTGTAGCTGAGATGTGCCTCTTGGAGACAGCACATGGTTGGGTTTAGTTTTTTGATCCGATCTGCTACTCTGTGCCTTTTTATTGGTGAGTTCAGTCCATTTACATTTAGGGTGATTATTGATATTTGAGGATTTCCTTTCATTCTATCTTTAGTTTTCTGGTAAGGCTGTGTTTCCATTGTTTCTTTGCCTTTTTGTTGTTGTCTATTATTTCTGTGTGGTGGAATTCTATGATGTTTCCCTCTGTTTCTTCTTTTATTACAGTATATATTTCAGTTCTGGATTTTTTTGAGTGGTTACCCTTAAGTTTATGTAAAAGAAAGTTTGATATTTACAGTATTCCATTTTCTTCAGCAGGCTTACTTTCTCCATTCCCATATTCCAGTTCAGGCCTTTACTCTCCCCCTTTTTATGTTTGGGTTGCCACAAATTGTCCCTGTTGATGGTGGTCGAATAGCCTCCTTTAGTATTTCTTGTAGTGCAGGTCATGTATTAGAAAATTCCCTCAGCTTCTGTATGTCTGGAAAGGTCTTTATTCCTCCTTCATATGTAAAGGATATCTTTGCTGGATATATTATTCTTGGCTCATAATTTCTCTCTTTCAATAGTTTGAATATTTTGTTCTACTCCCTCCTGGCTTGTAGAGTTTCTGCTGAAAAATCTGATGATTATCTAATGGGCTTTCCTTTGTAAGTTACCATCTTCTTTTCCCTGGCTGCCTTGAGGATTCTTTCTTTGTCATTGATTTTAGACAGCTTCAATACAATGTGCCTTGGAGAAGGCCTGTTGGGATTGAGGTAATTAGGTGCTCTATTTGCTTCTTGGATTTGAGGGTCCAGTTCTGTCCACAAGTTTGGGAATTTCTCATCAACAATTTGTTTGAATATATTCTCTGTTCCCTTCTCTCTTTCTTCTCCTTCTGGTATGCCCATTATTCTTATATTGCTCTTTCTGATGGAGTCAGAAAGTTCTTGTAGAGTTCTTTCATTTCTTTGAAGTCTCAAGTCTCTTTCTTCTTCCATCTGTGTAATTTCCAGGTTTCTATCTTCGATGTCACTGATTCTTTCCTCCATCTGGTCAACTCTACTACCTAAGCTGGTTATTTTGTTCTTTATTTCTTCTATTGAGTTCTTAATCTCCAGAAATTCTATTTGGTTCTTTTTTAAAATTTCAATCTCTTTCGTAAAATGCTCATGCTGTTCTTTGATTGTGTTTCTGAGTTCATTTAACTGCCTATCTGTGTTTTCTTGCATCTTGTTGAGTTTTTTCAGAACTGCAATCTTGAATTCTCTGTCATTTAAGTCACATATTTCTGTATCTTTAAGTGCCTTTTCTGGAGACTTTTCACTTTCTTTCTGAGCTATCTTGTTGCCTTGGTCATTCATGGCAATTACCGATTTACTTCTTCTCTTCCTAGACATCTGCAGGAGTGGCTTCTGCAACAGGTTGATAGGAAGCGGTCTTTCTTTTGTTTTCCAGTACTTGTTGGTAGAATGTTTTATTTTTTCTCCGACTGCAGCCTATTTTTCTTCTCCCACATGGTAGTGCTATGTTTTCTCTGCACTATTCCAGCTTCTCACACAATGGGGGGATTCCCTGGAGATGGGCTTCTCCTCTGTTAATAGTTCGTGTAGGTCACAGGGCGCATTGTCCCAGTGGGTATGTGGAGAGCTTTTGATGTTCCAAAGCTCTTCCAGCTCCAGATTGAGAGCCCGTATATTTCAGCAGTTCTGTTTATTCCTGCAGGGATTTGCTCACATAGGTGGGGTCAGGGGCAGGGTGAGTTGTGAGAGGTGGTCCAGAGCAATGGTGGTGACCACCACCACAGCCGGTCCTGCTTCCACAGCTCCCTCCCCTTTGCTGGAGCTAATTAGGCTGCAAATTTGTGTCTGTGGTCCACAGTTCTCAGAACAGCAAATATTCTATTCTTTTGATCTTACACTGCTACTGTTCCGCTTCTAGCACCGGGTTGGTGGGGGTGGGGTGAGCTCTGGAAGGGCAGGGAGGGGCGGCTAGTCTCAGTGCCTAAGGCTTCCGTTCTCTGCTCAGCAGTGAGGGCTTAAACCACCGGGTTCAGCCTTCTTCCCTCAGTCTTTGCTGTGAGGTCTCTGCCTTGAGCGTTGGGTTCAGCCATGTTATATGGTGCCCCCTCAGCGCTGTGGGCCATAAGCGGAGCCCTAGCAGTCCAAGTTCTTCCCTCTCCCGCAGCTGCGGTAGTTCCGGGAAGCAGCGAGCTTGGCGCACTGAGCGAGGTCTGCGTCCTGTGCCCGCGCGGCTTTGTCACCGCACTTCTCCCTTTCCTCCTCCCCTGCTCGCGGGATTTGCCCACCTGTAGGTTACTTCAGTAGTCGGCCTCTTTGTCTTGCCTGTCTGCTGTGCAGGGAGTCCTTTGTGGAATTATTGTTGTTCGATTCGTTGTAAATTCCAGGGGAGTTTTACAGAGGCTCACCGTATGCCTCCATTTTGATGACGTCTCTCAAAATTTTAAATTAAGATCCTATAGATGATAATAGGCGTATAGCTGATTTTGTAATTAGATAATTTCTGACATATTATTCCCTTTCATGATATTCATATGACTTTGGTTCATATGGATAATTACTTATAACGTACCAAATTTTTGTTTTAGTTTTATGCGTTTTATTTTGCATTGTGGCATAAAATCTGCAAGGTTTACATAAACAGATAACTTTTCTGTTGCTTCAGTTGTATATTCTTGGCACCTACAATAGGTGCTGGGAATACAGATATTTGGTGCATTAATTTGTTGAATATATTTTAATGTCAAAACAAAATAATAGTAATACTAACAGTCACTTTTTTGAGCATCTGTTTGCCAGAAGTGACCTAGTTGATGTAGTTTACATATGATGTAGAATTTTATGTGCTTTATAGATATTAACTCATTTAATACTTATAATAACTAAGATAGGTAGTAGTACATCCAAATGATTAAATTGTCCAAGGTTCAGTACCATTTTGTATGAAAGCTGAAATTAAATGCCATACGTCCTAACTCCACAGCAAATACACTTAACTATTAATGCTACGCTAAATAACTTAAAGTGAGCTCAATTTAAAAGTAAAGTGAAATTTTTGAAAATACTAAGTTAAATTTAAGTTAATCAAAGTTAAATTTAGTAAACCAATTTCTCCATCACACGAGTCACTTTTCAGGATCTCAATAGCTATAGGAACTGGTGGATATTGTACTCCTATTTGATAGTGCAAGTAGAACATTTCTATCATCACAGAAAGCTCTACTCATGGTGTTGATTTAAAAACAGGCATTGGCAAGGTTTTCCTGTACAGGGCCAGGTAAGTTTCCATCTTTACAAACCAGGCTGGTGGTGTCTTGCAACTAATCAACCCTACCACAATGCACCGCAGCCATGGACAACACTTACAACACAAATGTGGCTGTGTTCCAATGCCATTTTATTTATGGAAAATCAATTTTGAGTTTCATATAACTTTTAGATGTTGTGAAATATTGTTTACTTTTTCTTCCAGCCATTAAAAGTGTAAAAACTACTCTTAACTCTTAAGTCAGATAATAACAGGCAGTAGGCTAGTTTCCTGGTCCCTGGTTCAGAATTTCTCTACTATTTTAATTCTAAAATGTTATGATTGTTGTAGTATCCACAAATTTGAACAAAATTATTATCTATCTTATTATGGAGTGTTAATAAGGACTACCTTTAAGACTTATTCTCCCATGCTTTTAACAAAATTTGAATATTTCAGTATTATATTACTTATGAAAAGAAAGTGTAGTTAATTGTCTGAAAACTCATTGCTCTAACCAGTTAGTGTTCCTTAATGCTAAAATCCATATCTGATGTTTGTTGCAGTATTCTTGGAACTTGGCAAATTTTCTGGCCATTAGTAGAAACTTGGCTCCTATTTCTTGCATTAGTAAGTGAATAAGCTTAAAAATTTGGAAATATTTTTACAACAGTTGCTTGCTGTACAGATAACGTTCCACACAATCATGATGCTTGCATAGCAAGGGTTGTACAAAATAGAGTGCTATCATAGACACTTTTACAAAATGATGTAATACCTAGTGAAATATGAAAAAGAAAAGAGGGTTAAGAATATTAGCTTCGGTTGAGATGATCTCAGCTAACTTGTCAGTAGACAATATGTAAGGTTTTCCAACTTTGTCATTTCTAAGAATTACTAAATAATGGCCTATATTTATTTACATATGGTATTTTTCAAGTCATTTAACTAACAAAACTAATGAGTATTTACTAGGTATGCTGTATTGTTATAACTTTCTTTTTCCATGGTTATGTTATTTTAGAAAGCAGATTGAAGACTTATTTCTTTCTGATCATTTTCTGAACATTCAGCATGTAGTAAAGATTTTACCAATTATCTAAAGGAAAAATATGATCCATAAATTTAGACCAGTGGTTTTCAATGTGAAGCCCAGGACCTACATCAGACCATGAAGTGGTGGTAGTGGGTGGTGAGCTGGTGACTGGGCATCAAACGTTACTCTTAGTTACCAGGAGACGCTAATAAGCAAGACGAGTTGGAAATCACTGATTTGACAAAGCATACAATTAAGGGCAATTTCTCCCAATTTTTCAAATGATCTTAAAATTGGAGCCTGAGTTATCTGCAGAATTGTCTTAACACACAATACATTGCACAGCACGACACTGAAAAGAGAACGGGGGTGTAGTGATCATGAGAGATTCCCATTCACATAGTTAGGGCAGTAATTTTGTGAAGTGCAGTAGTAACTAATTAGAAAGAACTGCAACCTTGTTGTGGGTCTTATAGAGGTGTTAATATGGTTACAGTGTAAATCCTGGACAGAGCTGCAAGAAATGTAAGAATAGAAGTCTAGTTATGAGGTCCTGATGCTGGGACTCTTGAGAGCTGGTTGAAAATAATGGCCATTCAATTATTAGATAAATTATTGAGCAATTTGTTTAATATCCTAAAATAGTTTATAACACACACCAAACATCAGATCTTATGAAAGAACATAGGACATAAATAAGAACATAGTAATATAGCGAAGCATACGATAAAGAATATCAGATTATATCATGTTGAAGAAGGAATGAAACAAACTCAGGATCCGAAAACATAAGGTTAATGTGATTCTTTAAATGCAGTAATTAAACTAAATATGATATAAACAGTATTATGGATCCTTCTGAGAAGACTGACCATTCTAGATGATTTATAGATGTATCGAAAAATTGAAGTTAGTGTTCTCAGGAAATTAAAAAAAAAAAAAAAAAAAAAAAAAAAAACAGCAAGGGACTTATCATTAGGATCAATTATTCTGAAAATGATATCAACTCCTTGACAGAAAAGTAATTGTCAGTATCAAGATGAAATATGGATGGAGTTTCATTTTGAAGTGTGTGGAAATGTCTAAATTTCTGTGATTAAGAATATTTAACAACTCTTTTCTCTTAGAAGATGAATAATGATACTGAATTTTATGTTACGATTTTTTTTTCATAGTCATATAACTAGTATTTTGATCAGTGATTTTATCAAGATCAATTAAGGACACTTAATCACAGTAAAAATAGTTATTTCATGACACAAGTATATAGAATAATTTTGCATAATGTGATAGACACTATGCTTGTTAAGGTGAGTGTACTTAGTAAATCAATGTGAAAAGATTTGTAAAGAGACACCATTTATATATACCTCTCCTTTTTTAAACTCAAATTTTTGTGTGTACATTATGTTGGATCTCATATGGATACTTGTTATGACTTTATATGAAGCAGGATTTTATGGAATGACAGAAAAGTGAATTATGGTGAAGTAATAAAATCTCCAGTAACTGAAGTTTGGATTTCCTGGTCTGCTGAGCTTTGAATTTGAAAGTTTTGCACATGTGACTTATTTTTATAGATGTAAAACTCTTAGAATGTTAAAACATATAAGAGTTATATCAATATAAAACTAATACTGTGACTAAAAGTCATCAAAGAATCAGTGCTGATGATGGTGTTTGAGTTCTTTCTTGACAGTATTTTCTTCCAAACATTTTTGGGAATGTGTCATTCAAGGATCAATGGTTTTTAGACCTCAGTGTTTTCTACAGTGCACAAATGGTCCTCCTATCATGAATTTGATATATGTAGACATAGACCATTATTTGCTTTTAAATCTTATGTTTCACTCATGTATCTCTGTTATTAGAAGTCAAAGGGAAAATAATATGGCAAAGTCAAAAAGCACTAGTGACTGAGGCTTTCTGGAACATAATACGATGATCTGTCAGTATTTTTTGCAACACAATGAGCATGCATTTCTATTGTTCAAATGTGACTGTGTATTAATATAGGTTAATAACAAATGTGCAAAAATCAACCTGGGAAACAGAAGCTGTGCTATTTCTAAAATACTTAGTCATATACTAGGCCAGCTTTAGGAGCAAGGAGAACTTTTTTTTTTACTTTCAGTTAGATCTTACATAGTTCCTGAGATTTTGGCCGAGCTCTGGTACACAGGGACTGAGGTTAGCATACTCAATAGTAAATCAGACCTGCTGCTACAGTGAATTTTCCTCAGAAGATAATGACAGCCTAATACTCTAAATTTGTTTTTGATTAGATAAGTGTGTGTAAGTCATGAATCATGTGGCCTTAATTCACTACAAAGTTAACACCTCTGTAATAATACATATTGAGAGTCTTTGGTTTTATTAGAATTTAAAGACTGGATAAAATGTTATTTTGATGAATCCTGAAATATTTGGATAAAGATCTCATTTTTCCATTTACTATTTCTCTAGATTTTCAAAAATTCCATTTCTGAGGTCAGTTTCCATAGTGCTTCCTTCTGTTTTAGATTGATGTGTTTAAGGTCAGAAAACTTTTCAATAGTGATGGGAATCTGGGGTTTTCATTGCACTGCACTCAAATTTGATGATACAGTTTCATAGTAAAATTTATGGCAAATGCTCCAAAATCCTATGGTATTGATTACAACTTAATTGGATGGTGTCTAAACTTACTGGATCATTTTCATGCTGAATAATCTAGTGTTCCTGTGATTTACTATCAGTTGGAAAAAAAAATGCTCCTGAAGACATCTAGAATTTCTACCACAAGTGCATTTTAATTCGGCTATTCAATTTTATGACTAAGGTTTAAATTACCACGTGGCCCTTACTTATCTTTCTAACCTGACTTAATAAAGTGTATCACTCTAAATCCTCTATGCCCAACACATTGTTTTCCTTGTTGTCTCCATGCATCCCATGAACCATCCTGCCTCTGCGTTTTGGTGCATCCTGTTTTTTCTGTTTGGAATTCCTGCTTGCCTCCTCCCTTTCCTCATTTCCTTTTACATAAATCCTTCCTAACTGTATTGTTTTCAGGACCAATTTTTGTTCCAATTTCCCTGAACCCTTGGAGAGCTTGGGAATCATCACTCCTCTCCCCACAACAAGAAAAAGATGAACAGACTGAAAATCAATGACAGGACAAACTGCCACCCTGAAAACTGGAGAGACAGGTGGACCCAGAGAGTCACAAATATGATCTACTTACGAGTATCTTGACCAGAACCCATTGCAACCATAAGCTGTGGGAACACTTAATGTTAATTTTGATGAATTGCTGGAGGCTAAGTGTGGACTAGCATGAGAGTAAGAAACTCCTGGGGAATGCAGCATTAAGAAGGCCCTGCACTTTCATGAGTTTTTACTTCTAGGAATCATGCCAGGTTCACCAAAGAACCAAGTAAGATCCTGTGTAGAATGCTCCTGGAAGCTGTAAGAATGATTTTTATGTGAGCAAGAGTGACTCCATATTGAATGAGCAAGAATAACTCCATTTTGGATATGTGCAGAGAAAGTAGCAGACAACAGCCCAGGGAGCTGCCCAGTTGCCCTGGTAATTGGGTGTAACCAGCTACACACAGGAAGGTCTGCTACTGAAGATATGAGGACATGAGGGTTGCCGGCTGGGTGCCCTGATAAGGTGACGTCAGGTAAGCACTCAGAACTTCATAAAAACTGAAGACTTTTGCAGCTCATTGAGCCAGTCTTGACTGGAGTGACTGCATTGCCACTCTGTTCTGAGAACTCGCTACTCTGCTCCACTCGGACAGAACTTCTGCTGGACCGACCTCCTCCTGGACCAGCCACCCTGTCTTACTCCACCAGTCTCTAATTGACTTTGGGACTGGTTCATTACTCTGTCTTACCCAATTATTGTATTACTCTGTGTGCTTTACTGTTTGGTGTGTGGATGATTGATGTTTGAATAAAGAGCATACGGAAAAGCATTTAAGATCTTGCGAGCTCTGTTCTTTGCTTGTGTCACGGTTGCCACGGAGGCTTCCGTCAGTGCCAGGTAAACCCTGGGGGTCTGAGAGTCTCTCGGGGGTTAGTCCCCTTGACTGGTAGGAAGAGATTGCAGTACAGACTGTAAGCATAGCAGTCGCTCATGACAGATCCCTTTGTGTATCTGGTAGAGAAATGGGAAAATAAACCAGTGTGAAATAAGACCACAGAATTATATCCATAACAAATCCGGCTCTTTAGGGTGAAAGACTTTACCAGAGCCTGTCTCACTTAGGGGAAGGCATTTGAGTCACTCTAGACTGCTTTGGCCTGCATTTTTATCTAAGGGGGGGGGGGGGGAGCTAAAACAACATTTATCAAAGTCAGGATCAAGAGACATGGTCCATTAAAAGACTGAGATTTAATCATAAGATTATCAATCACTTCCTCTCTTCCACAACTACTGTATTAGTTTTCTAGGACTCCTACAACAAAATACCACAGACTGGGTGGCTTAAAAAACAATTAGTTTTCTTATAGTTCTGGAAGCTGGAAGTCCAAGATTAAGATATCGATAGGTGCCATTTCTTGTGCAAATGGTTTCTCTTCTTGGCTTGCAGATGCCTACGTTTTTGCTATGTCCTTACACGGCCATTTTTGTAACTGTGTGCATCTCTGTTATCCCTCCCTATTCTTATAACAATACCAATTAATTTGGATTTTAATTTGCAGTTCTCTGACTAGAAATGTTAAGCATCTTTTCATGTACTTGTTGGTCATCTGCATGTCTTTTTTTTTGGTGGGGGGGAACATTGGGGAACAGTGTGTTTTTCCAGGGCCCAAGTTATTGGCCTTGAATATAGTTGTGGAGGGAGCAGTCAGCTTCAAGTCCAGTCATCATTTTCAATCTTAGTTGCAGGGGACACAGCCTATCATCCCCTGGGGGAATTGAACCGGCAACCTTGTTAAGAGCTCACACTCTACCCAACTGAGCCATCTAGCTGCCCATCTGTATGTCTTTTTGGAAAAATATCTACTCAGAACCTCTGCCAATTTTTGTAGTCTGATTTTTTTTCTATTGAGTTGTATGAGTTTTTATGTATTTTGGATATTGACCCCTTATCAAATACATGGTTTGCAGATGTTTTCTCTCATTTAGTCAGTTGTCTTTTCATTTTATTGATACTTTCCTTTGCTGTGCAGTAGCTTTTGGTTTGATGTCGTCCCATTTGTTTATTTTTACTTTTATTACCTTTGCATTTGGTGTCAAATCCAAAAAAAAATATTGCCAAGATTGATGCCAAGTGTCTCATCTATGTTTTTTCTGGGAATTTCATGGTTTTAGTTCTTACATTCAAGGCTTTAATCCATTTTAAGTTAAGTTTTGTGTATGGTGTAAGATAGTGGTCCAATTTCATTCTTTTGTATGTGGATGTGGTTGTCCAGTTTTTCCAATACCATTTATTGAAGAAACTATCATTTCCCCATTATATATTCTTGGCTTCTTTGTTATGGATTAATTGAATATACAGGCATGAATTTATTTCTGGGCTCACTATTCTGTTCCATTGATATATGTTTCTGTTTTTATTCCAATACCATACTGATTTGATTATTATACCTTTGTAACATTGTTTGAAACCACCTTTATATGTTTTCTCTGTTTCCATATTCCATGGTTTCTTTTAAGGTTGTGACCAATTCTTTGTAATTTTACCCATATATTTCTAATTATATATTGAGTAACTTTTTCCTAGCTATTAATAATATACATTATTTTTAAGAAGTATTTTTCTTAAATGCTACTACATTAAAAAATTTCTGCTTTTTTAAATAAGGTACATATTTTCTGCTTTGTGTTCTTATTACCTACATATACAAAATACTCTTTTTCTTAGAACAGCTTTAGGTTCACAAAAATTTAAGAGAAAGATACAGAGATTTTCTGTATACTCTCTGCTCCCACACTTGCATAGCCTACCCCTTACAAATAGTGGTCACCGAATGGCACTTTTTTTTTTTTTTTTTTCACCAAGGATGAACTTATATTGACACATCATAATCACCCAAAGTCCATAGTTTACTTAAGGGTTCACTCTTGTTTTATTTTATTTTTTTTAAAATATCATTATTTATTTATTAGCAGTATTTTTTTTTTAATTAAAGTTTATCGGGGTGACAATTGTTAGTAAACTTCAATAGGTTTCAGGTGTACATTTCTGTAATACATCAAGGGTTCACTCTTGTTGTACATTCTGTGGGTTTGGATACATATATAATGGCATGTATTCATCATTATTTATATCATACAGAGTATTTTCAATGTTCTAGCTCTGTGTTCCGGCTATTTATCTTCCCTCTCCCCATCCTGGTTAGCACTCATCTTTTTCCTGTCTCCATATACAACATTCCTTTTCCAGAATGTTGTATAGTTGGAATCATACAATTTGTAGTCTTTTCAGATTGGCGTCTTTCACTTAGTAATAATGCATTTAAGGTACCTCCATGTCTCTTGATGGCTTTATAGCTTATTTGTTCTTAGGGGTCAACAATATTTCATTGTCTGAATTAACTGTAGTTTATTTTTCTATCTACCAACTGAATGACATCTCGGTTGCTTCCAAGTTTTAATCATTCTAATAAGTGTGTAGTGATCTATCATTGTTGCCCAAATCATTTTGGGTATAGCAACTTTTTCCTTGAAAGTCTTTATAATCATTTAATGCCTTTAATGATTGTAGGACAAGATGGTTTCGGTCTCTATTTTCTCTTGGGTATAATTTCATAATTTATTGCAGATTTCTGATAATTATTCTGGCTTCACACATCATAAAGTGATAAGACACAAAATATACACAGAAAATTAGAAAGCCAAATCAGTGCTTAAAAATATTAATCTTCTTCAGGTATTATCAACAGATAAGAAATACATTGATCAGTTCTAAAGACAAAGACAGTTTGAATTGTGTTCACAAGTGCCTATCTATTCTGTTCACATTTTAAATTCAATAATGAGGATATTAATTTTAATTTATTTCCTTTGAGTCTTCAACTAACTGTTGTGGACTAAGTTTTAATTGTGATTTGATTGATGCTAGGTCCAGACATTTCGTTTTCTTTTAGTAAGCAAAAATTAAGGACGGACAAAATTTCCAAGGTAAATTAACATTATTGGCCAAAGAGTTATTATAAACTGTCCTTTTTGTTTTTTGGAAAAAAGTAGCTAAATAATGAGGATTGACAAAAGGCTTTTCCATAGTCCTTGGAAATTATGATATTTTTTCACATGGCATTTAGATTAGGACATCATACATACATGGTAATGTAAGGGGACACTGCTATTTCTGTTATTTGCTTATTAAAGACATGGTGCAGTGCCCAAATGCTGCTCCATCATTTTCTCAGTTTTTCTTCCCGAGGAAAGTTGCTCTCAGTGGACAAATTGTTAGTCAGATCTGAGAACACTTGCAGCTGTTGTGTATATTTAAATGCTGCCAAGGAATGAGATTACAAATTAGACAGAACCCTAGTTTTTGTACCTCTCTGAGGTACAGCGACAATAGACTTTTCTAAGTTATCCTATTTCAAATTGTTTACTCAACACCTGTGAAAAATCGTAGAGAATGATTGGAAGACACTGATATATTTACTCTGACAATGGAGGCCAGAATTTTGTAATCCAGTCCAACTTTGGAGATTCTCCTTAGTTCCACAGAAGATAAAATTTAATAAATAAGAGTTTTATTTTTAGAGGAGATACACATCATTGACTATTTTACCATTCCTTTTTTTATTCTACGTTCTTATTACTATCATTGTTTTATTTTATAATTTCTCCATTTGGGGGAGGATTATCTGGCTGCTTACCGTGTTTCCCTAAAAATAAGACCTAACCGGAAAATAAGCCCTAGCATGATTTTTCAGGATGACGTCCCCTGAACATAAGCCCTAGTGCGTCTCTTGGAGCAAAAATTAATATAAGACCCGGTCTTGTTTTTGGGGAAACACAGTAGATGGTGGGCATTTTCTGTATTTGCATTATTTAGTTGTAGCATTTTCATAGATTTTGGAAGTCTGGCTTCTATTGAAAGATCAGTATTTTAACATTGTTTGGCATAAAATTGTTATTGAAAGGCAAATGACGCTTTTAAACATTTTTAGTTGGTTTGCTGTCCATCATTAATGCTTTTGTCTTTAAGAATAATAATTCTCCTTTCGTTTTGTCTTACCGTGTTTCTCCAAAAATAAGACCTAGCCAGACAATCAGCTCTAATTACTTTTTGGAGCAAAAAGTAATATAAGACCCGCTATTATATTATATTATTGATGTGATGCGATGTGATATGATATTAAAGACCGAGTGTTATAGTTAAATAGGACCAAGTCTTATATTAATTTTTGCTCCAAAAGACGCATTAGAGCTGATTGCCCGTCTAGGTCTTATTTTTGGGGAAACACGGTATATGTCACTATAATGAACTTTTAAAGTTGTTATTTAAAATTCTAAAAAATATTATCTACTTTTTAAAATCAAATATTTTAAAACATGAAAACAGTGCTTAGGCTTCACTCTTTTATTATTCGCATGGCCAAATAATGTAGAAGGTGTTCTTACAGATTTTGCAGTCATACAAACATACTTCAAAAAGAAACAATAGCAAGAAATAGAACTAAAAAGAAAACTTCAAACATTTAAGATTCTATTTCTCCATGTGTGAAAGCAATGATAACACAAATTTGCTCTTCAAAATAAGTATTGCATGGTACTTGGTATTCAGTCAAGTTCTTCCCTCTTTGTTTCTTCTCCCTGTACAAATTCTGGTTTTCTCCATTTCTCTGGTCCCTATTTGTAAAGGAGAAGTGTTTTTGGTTGACTTTGAAACAATAGATTAACTGTACTCAATTCTTGCCAGAATTTTGCACTGATTTGTAAGCACTCAGTTTTTTCTGTGTAGATGGGAATTAAACAATCTTCAGAAAAGTGTAGTTATTTAGGTGAAATATATTGATATTTAACATCCCCATTTTGGAAACAGTAGAATAAAAAGAGGAAGTCATTTGTATAAATATCACTTAGAAAACTTGTGATTGATGGAGGAGAGAATCAACATGTTTTATTCTTACACTGATTCCTGGGTAACTCATTTTTCAAAACCCATTGGCAAAATGGTAAGCTTAATAATTACCTACCAATTAAAATTACTTTGAAAATCCATAGTTCTAAAAGAAATTACTTTGTTTTAGTCAGACCTTATGATCCAATGACCCTAGAAGAATCACACTTTGCTGTTAGAACAAACTCAAGAATCCTTAATCACTTTCAAGATTTGCTTATCTTAATACCAAGCATGGAAGAGGTCTCTGAAATGTAGAAGATTGAGGAGGATGACAATGGAGAAACAATACCAGGATTTCCAGGGTGCCAAAAAAATGAATACAAGTGGACACTTTGGTCAGTGTTGCCCAGGCAGTATTTTGCCATAATCAGAAGTGTCTAGATGCTGATGGTAACCACTTTGAGCACCTCTTACAAATGCAGAAGTCAAACATGACTTGTATTCATCTTTTGTTATCAGTATATATTGGATATTGCAATTTTAATACAGTTTTTCTTTCTTAAAATGTGTATACTTTATTTGGCACTCTCTGTGTTTTTTTTTTTTTTTTTTTTTTTTTTTTCCTTATGTCAAAGTGGAGTAGTAATGGCATTAAAGAAAATATCCAACTCAAATAATTGTTGATGCAGAAAGGACCAATGCTTAGAAATTGTGATTTGTTCTGTAATTTTATTGCCCATATACAAAGAAAAGTTAGGCTTTTAGTATACTAAAATACTTGTGATATCTCTGTAGGGTGAGTATACTTTGTCATTGTAAAACTATGGATGATGAAATGGATCAATAATTGGTAGGTGTGATTTAAAAAGAATGCGAAGAGAGATTTAAGGTTTCTGTCGTGGTCATTGCCTATGGCTATTCCTGCAGTTGTACCTCCTCTAATAAACACATAACATGCACTGAGTGTTTACCGTGTGCTAAGTACTGTGCTAAGCTGTTACATGCATTATCTTATGTAGTTTCAGAGTAAATTTGCTTTGCCGATGAGGAAACAAAAACAGGTTCAGAGAGAAGTGACTTACCCAAATTCAAGGACTTCCAATTAATGAGAGAGCTGGGATTTGAATCTAGGCAATCTGATTCCAGAGCCCTCATTCTGTATTTGCAGGCCATTAGGCAGGCCCAGGATTGCCAGTGTTTATGAGGCTCTGTTACTCATCATCTCCTCCGTTGTATTAATACTTACAAAGAGCATCACCAGCCTCTAGCAGAGCATGTTCTCCAGGGCACTACTGTAAATTAATAACATAGAAGTTTTACTGTGAAAACATCTGATTAAGAGGGTACAGGTCCATGTTACCTTTTTCAAGATAATGTTTAGGGAAATAAGAAAGCATCATATCCAGATGACTTTCTTAGGAAAAGTACTCAAACTGATAATGTCATATATCCACTGCATCTTTAAATTTGTCTAACTGAAGTGAAGCCCCCTAAATACAATGACATTGTTTCCTTTATAATACCAATTTTATATTAAACATACACATACACTTACATTATTTTTCAATTGACTAAAATTTCAAAATTGGGAATAATTATATGCAATTTAATTCTAAGTATAATAAGAAAGAAATGTTATAACTTTTTTTTTTTAAGGAGACCAACAATAAATAGGAAAGTAATTTTTAGTTGGTTAGTTTTTCATGCAAAAATGCTAACATTTTTAGATTTTGTGTAGGTTTGTTTTAAGGAGACTTAGATAAAGATGAAACTCCCTATTACAGGTGCACAAGTTCCAACCACCTGTCTGTTATTACTCTTGCAATAGCTACAATTTTACATTCGTTTCCAATAGTGTGATTTTCTCTTAACATACGAAACTGGAATCTCCACGACCAAAGGGCTGTGTTGCCTAATGTCTTGAACAAATTCTGATATAGAGTAATCTCTCAGTAAATGTATGTGAAATGAATTACAAATTCCTTTAAGTTAGCAAATTATGTCTTGTGTAAAAATATATAGCAATCTAGAAAGAATGGTATAACGAATGATATAATTATTTTGTATTTGATTACAAATAATTGCAATATGTAGTTACTATGTTTTTAGAAATATGTATTTTCCCATTCGTTTATTTTAGCTTTTACTTCCATTGCCTTTGGAGTCAAGTTCATAAAATGCTCTTTGAACCCAAGATCCATAAGTTTAGTACCTATGTTTTCTTCTATGCAGTTTATTGTGTCAGGTCTTATGCTTAAGTCTTTGATCCATTTTGAATTAACTTTGGTACATGGTGACAAATAGCAGTCCAGTTTCATTCTTTTGCACGTGGCTATCCAATTCTCCCAGCACCATTTATTGAAGAGGCTGTCTTTGCTCCATTGTATGTTTTTAGCTTCTTTGTCAAAAATTATCTGTCCATATTTATGTGGTTTTATTTCTGGGTTCTCAATTCTATTCCATTGGTCTATGTGTCTGTTTTTCTGCCAATACCATGCTGTTTTGATTATTGTAGCCCTGTAGTACAGCCAAAGTACTACAGGTGGGAATGCAGACTGGTGCAGCCGTTATGGAAGGCAGTGTGGAGGTTCCTCAAGGAATTATGAATAGAATTGCCATATGACCCAGCAATCCCTCTCCTGGGTATCTACCCAAAAAATCTGAAAACATTTAGAGATAAAGACACATGTGCTCCAATGTTCATTGCAGCTTTGTTTACTGTGGCCAAGACATGGAAACAACCAAAATGTCCTTCGATAGATGAATGGATAAAGAAGTTGTGGTATATATACACAATGGAATACTATTCGGCAGTAAGAAAAGATGATATAGGAACATTTGTGACAACATGGATGGATCTTGAGAGAGTAATGCTGAGCGAAACAAGTCAGACAGAAAAAGCAGAGAACCATGTGATTTCACTGATATGTGGTATATAAACCAAAAACAACAAAAGAACAAGACAAACAAATGAGAAACAGAAACTCATAGACACAGACAATAGTTTAGTGGTTGCCAGAGGGTAAGGGGGGCGGGAGGTGGGGGTGGGAGATGAGGGTAAGGGGGATCGAATATATGGTGATGGAAGGAGAACTGACTCTGGGTGATGAACACACAATGGGATTTATAGATGATGTAATACAGAATTGTACACCTGAAATCTATGTAATTTTACTAACAATTGTCACCCCAATAAGTTTAATAATAAAAAAAAAGAGAAATATGTATTTTATGGATCTTTTTGTTTTCTTTTTTAAAGGCCTATATGGATCTATTTTCTTTATAATAGGTTTTCCTAAAGGATCTAGATCTAGGTGGACATAGGCTAAAGATAATATATGTATGTTTTTGTAATTCAGAGAGCAAAGGAAGAAATAATGATTCAGAATACTACTCAGCTTTCTTTTGGTAAGGTACTCAAATCATGGGTTTTAAAACTAGCTTTTAAAATATCCAAGCAATTTATCGATGTCCTATGCAAAAGATAAATATATGTTAGTGGTCAGAAATAACATATCCTCTCAATTCCCATTGTCCAGTTCACCTATTTTTAATTCTGTATAACTTTCTATTACAGCATAATGTATAAGAGAGAGAAAACAATATTAGGTAAGGGATTGAATTCTGAATTCAGCCATTTCTTTTTCATATTTTCATCTGAGTAATTCTACCACATGAGTGTTGTTACTATGACATAAGTCGCTTTAAAATATTGCCCAGGTGCTGCTTTGGATACTCATGATGTTTACAGGAGGCTCTTTGTTCTATAGTCACAACTGATACTGTCTGTTATGTTACTACAAGATGAGTCATTGTTTTAATACTCATACAAAGACTTAAGAATGCAGTCAGGCATGTTCAGTCGATTAGAAATAAGTCTCCCTTAGGATAGAAGTGAGGATTTTTTTTTTTTTTTTCATTTCTAATTTT